>NW_026512729.1:0-5368 GCF_027579735.1 Bombina bombina
ACAATCATCCAGAGTGGATAATACCTCCTTAAGCAGAATGCGGAGATGTTCCAACTTAAATTTAAATGCAATCACATCAGGTTCAGCCTGTTGAGAAATGTTCCCTGAATCAGTAATTTCTCCCTCAGACAAAACCTCCCTGGCCCCATCAGACTGGGTTAGGGGCCCTTCAGAGATATTAGTATCAGCGTTGCCATGCTCTTCAGTATCTAAAACAGAGCAGCCGCGCTTACGCTGACAAGTGTTCATTTGGGCTAAAATGTTTTTGACAGAATTATCCATTACAGCCGTTAATTGTTGCATAGTAAGGAGTATTGGCGCGCTAGATGTACTAGGGGCCTCCTGAGTGGGCAAGACTCGTGTAGACGAAGGAGGGAATGATGCAGTACCATGCTTACTCCCCTCACTTGAGGAATCATCTTGGGCATCATTGTCATTATCACATAAATCACATTTATTTAAATGAATAGGAATTCTGGCTTCCCCACATTCAGAACACAGTCTATCTGGTAGTTCAGACATGTTAAACAGGCATAAACTTGATAACAAAGTACAAAAACGTTTTAAAATAAAACCGTTACTGTCACTTTAAATTTTAAACTGAACACACTTTATTACTGCAATTGCGAAAAAACATGAAGGAATTGTACAAAATTACCAATTTTCACCACAGTGTCTTAAAGCCTTAAAAGTATTGCACACCAAATTTGGAAGCTTTAACCCTTAAAATAACGGAACCGGAGCCGTTTTAAACTTTAACCCCTTTACAGTCCCTGGTATCTGCTTTGCTGAGACCCAACCAAGCCCAAAGGGGAATACGATACCAAATGACGCCTTCAGAAAGTCTTTTCTAAGTATCAGAGCTCCTCACACATGCGACTGCATGCCATGCCTCTCAAAAACAAGTGCGCCACACCGGCGCGAAAATGAGGCTCTGCTTATGCTTTGGGAAAGCCCCTAAGGAATAAGGTGTCTAATACAGTGCCTGCCGATATTCTTATATCAAAATACCCAGATAAAATGATTCCTCAAGGCTAAATATGTGTTAATAATGAATCGATTTAGCCCAGAAAAGTCTACAGTCTTAATAAGCCCTTGTGAAGCCCTTATTTATGATCGTAATAAACATGGCTTACCGGATCCCATAGGGAAAATGACAGCTTCCAGCATTACATCGTCTTGTTAGAATGTGTCATACCTCAAGCAGCAAGAGACTGCATACTGTTCCCCCAACTGAAGTTAGTAGCTCTCAACAGTCCTGTGTGGAACAGCCATGGATTTTAGTTACGGTTGCTAAAATCATTTTCCTCATACAAACAGAAATCTTCATCTCTTTTCTGTTTCTGAGTAAATAGTACATACCAGCACTATTTCAAAATAACAAACTCTTGATTGAATAATAAAAACTACAGTTAAACACTAAAAAACTCTAAGCCATCTCCGTGGAGATGTTGCCTGTACAACGGCAAAGAGAATGACTGGGGTAGGCGGAGCCTAGGAGGGATCATGTGACCAGCTTTGCTGGGCTCTTTGCCATTTCCTGTTGGGGAGGAGAATATCCCACAAGTAAGGATGACGCCGTGGACCGGACACACCTATGTTGGAGAAAAGCCCAATGTTTATCTTAACCCTTGATATGTGATTGCATGTAAAGTTAACCGTCTCCCGGTCGGCATATTTTATGTTAAAACCGCCAGGAGTAAAACAACACTGATTCCATCAAGTCCCCAGTGTCTGTATAACATCTCTCTCCCTCAAGAAGAGATCACAGTCCCATCACAATAAGGAGCCCAAACTTATCTCAGACCTTAACATGTGATTGTATGTAATGCAGTGCTCACTTTCTTCTAAGAGAATGATGTCCCCAGAAATAATAAAGTTAGCACTTACCTTGAAAGCTGTGCGACAGCATGGCAGTCCAGCAGGTGTAAGAGGTCTCTCTCTTACTCCCATAGCCCTGTGGAATAAGATAAGCATGAGTTAAATGTGCTTAGGCTATCTGGATTAGGGCAGCAAATATGTATAGGAGGCGCAGTGAGAATTATGTCCCACCAGTTCCTATTGCTTTAAAGCCACAAAATGCTCTACTGTAGAGACTGATCTGGTCTAGGCTACACCCTAGAACAAAGTAGCACTCACTGGCACTACTTTAAAAATAATAAACTCTTGATTGAGCTTGATTGGATCAGCCAATAGAATGTGAGCTCAATCCTATTGGCTGATTGCATCAGCCAATAGGATTTTTTCTACCTTATTTCCGATTGGCTGATAGAATTCTATCAGCCAATCGGAATTGAAGGGACGCCATCTTGGATGACGTCATTTAAGGGAACCTTCATTCTTCAGTTGGACTTCGTTTGAAGAGGATGCTCCGCGTCAGATGTCTTGAAAATGGACCCGCTCTGCGACAGATGGATGAAGATAGAAGATGCCGACTTCTGCCCGTCTGGAGGACCTCTTATGCCCGGCTTGGATGAAGACTTCTGCCCGTCTGGAGGACCACTTCTGCCTGGTTGGGTGAAGTCGTCTCACGGTAGGGTGATCTTCAAGGGGTTAGTGTTAGGTTTTTTTAAGGGGGGATTGAGTGGGTTTTAGAGTAGGGTTAGTTGTGTGGGTGGTGGGTTTTAATGTTGGGGGGGGGAGGTATTTGTACTTTTTTTTTTTTACAGGTAAAAGAGCTGATTACTTTGGGGCAATGCACCGCAAAAGGCCCTTTTAAGGGCTATTTGTAATTTAGTGTAGGGTAGGGCTTTTTTTATTTTGGGGGGCTTTTTTATTTTGTTAGGGGGATTAGAGTAGGTGTAATTAGTTTAAAAATCTTGTAATTATTTTATTATTTTCTGTAATTTAGTGTTTGGTTTTTTCCGTACGTTAGATCATTTTTTTAAATTGTAATTAATTGTATTTAGTTTATGGAATTTATTTAATTATAGTGTAGTGTTAGGTGTAATTGTAACATAGGTTAGGTTTTATTTTACAGGTAAATTTGTCTTTATTTTAACTAGGTAGTTATTAAATAGTTAATAACTATTTAATAACTATTGTACCTAGTTAAAATAAATACAAACTTGCCTGTAAAATAAAAATAACCCCTAAGCTAGCTACAATATAACAGTTATATTGTAGCTAGCTTAGGGTTTATTTTATAGGTAAGTATTTAGTTTGAAATAGGAATTATTTAGTTAATTGTAGTAACTTTATGTAGATTTATTAAAATTATATTTAAGTTAGGGGGGGTTAGGGTTAGATTTAGGATTAGGGGTTAATATGTTTATTATAGTGGTGGCGACGTTGTGGGCGGCAGATTAGGGGTTAATAAATATAGTTAGGTTGCGGCGACATTGGGGGCGTCAGATTAGGGGTTAATATATATAATGTAGGGTTCGGCGATGTTGGGGGCATCAGATTAGGGGTTCATAAGTATAATGTAGGTGGCGGCGGTGTCCGGAGCCGCAGAATAGGGGTTATTTTTTTAATGTAGGTGTCGGTGATGTCGGGGGCAGCAGATTAGGGGTTAATAAGTGTAATATTAGGGGTGTTTAGACTCGGGGTTCATGTTAGGGTGTTAGGTGTAGACATAAAATGTATTTCCCCATAGGAATCAATGGGGCTGCGTTAGGACTTTTACGCTGCTTTTTTGCAGGTGTTAGTTTGTTTTTTTTAGCCGGCTCTCCCCCATTGATTCATATGGGGAAATAATGCACGAGCACGTTTTACCTGCTCACCGCTACCGTAAGCAGCGCTGGTATTGAGGTGAGATGTGGAGCTAAATTTTGTGGTTAACGCCGGCTTTGTAAAAACCCGTAATACCAGCGCTGTCTGAAAGTGAGCGGTGAGGGAAAACTGCTCGTTAGCACCGCACCCCTGTTAACGCAAAATTCGTAATCTAGGTGTTAGTTTGTAGAACGGCCTTATCAACATGGAACACCAGATAAGGAGGGTCACATTGCAAGCAAGCAAACAGAGACTCTGCGCACAGTAGCAATAGTTAGTAGAAAAAGAACCTTCCGAGACAAAAAACCTAATGTCAACCCCGTGCATAGGCTTAAATAGATCCCATTGCAAACTTTAAGAACAAGATTTAAACTCCAAGGAGGAGCATTTGATCTAAACACCGGCCTGATCCTAGTCAGAACCTTAGCAAAAGACTGTAGATCCGGAAGCTCAGCGTGCAGTAAAACAGACAGGGCCGAAATCTGTCCCTTTAAGGAACTAGCTTAGAGGCCCTTCTCCAGTCCAACCTGGAGAAAAGATGGAATCCTGGCAACCTTTACTTTGTGCCAGGACAAACCACGCTCTTCACACCAGAATAAGTAGGTCCTCCACACCTTATGAAAGATGCGTCGAGTAGCTGGCTTGCGAGCTTGAATGAGGAGTATCGATAACACTCTCAGAAAACCCTCTCTTGGCTAAGACTAAGCATTCAATCTTCACGCAGCCAGACTCAGAGAATCTAGATTTTGATAAATAAAAAATAAATAAAAGGGGCCTTGTTCCAGCAGATCCCTGCAACAAGGTAACCACCAAGGAGGAGATGATGACATCCCCACTAGATCCGCAAACCATATCCTTTGCGGCCACAATGAAGCAATCAGTATCACTGACAGCTGCTCCTGAAATATTCGAGCCACCACTCAAGGAAGGAGTGGTAATGGCAGGAAAGAGAAATTAGATTGAACCTCCAAGGCACCACTAATACATCTATTAGTTCTGCCTGAGGACCCCTGGACCTCGACCCATATCTGGGTAGCTAGGTATAGAGACGGGACGCCATCAGATCTATCTCCGGCGTTCCCCACCTGTCAGAATGGATCGCTAACAGCGAACAGTTGTGGGTCTCCGTCCACCCCAAATTCCAGGAAGCTTCTCGTTCCCCCCTGATGGTTGATGTAAGCCACCGGTGATATATGATCTGATTGGAATCAGGTAAATTGGGATGAACCCAGTAGGGGCCAAACCTTCAGATAATTGAATATCGCCCAAAGGTCTAGAATGTTGAACGGGAGGGAGGACTCCTCCTGTGTCCACAGGCCCAGTGCCTTCTTGGCGCCCCAAACAGCTCCTCATCCTGATAGACTTGCGTCCGTAGTCGCAATCACCCAGGATGGTCTTAAAAAGGATGTCCCTCGGGACAGGTGATCTGGACAGAGCCACCAAGAGAGCGATTCTCTCGACCGGTTGTCCAGAGAATCTGTTGAGACGGATCCAAATGATCGCCGTTCCACTGCCTTAGCATGCACAGTTGCAACGGCCTGAGGTGGAACCTGGCAAAGAGAATGATGTCCATGCTGGACACCATGAGACAAATCACCTCCATACACTGAGCCACAGATGGCCTTAAGGAGGTCTGGAGGGCAAGACATGTTGA
>NW_026512730.1:0-42500 GCF_027579735.1 Bombina bombina
AAGCCCAGAGGGGAATACGATACCAAATGATGCCTTCTATAAGCTTTTTCAGTGGTTCTTAGCTCCTCACACATGCATCTGCATGCCATGCTTTCCAAAAACAACTGCGCATTAGAGGCGCGAAAATGAGGCTCTGTCTATGACTAGAAAAGGCCCCCAGTGAAAAAGGTGTCCAATACAGTGCCTGCCGTTTTTATTAAAACAATCCCCAAGATTTAACAACTATTAAAAGTAATAATCTGCCAAATATACTTAGTAAAGTAATCGTTTTAGCCCAGAAAAATGTCTACCAGTTTTTTAAGCCCTAATGAAGCCCTTTATTCTTTTACTTAAACTAAGAAAATGGCTTACCGGTTCCCATAGGGAAAATGACAGCTTCCAGCATTACCGAGTCTTGTTAGAAATGTGTCATACCTCAAGCAGCAAAAGTCTGCTCACTGTTTCCCCCAACTGAAGTTAATTCCTCTCAACAGTCCTGTGTGGAAACAGCCATCGATTTTAGTAACGGTTGCTAAAATCATTTTCCTCTTACAAACAGAAATCTTCATCTCTTTCCTGTTTCAGAGTAAATAGTACATACCAGCACTATTTTAAAATAACAAACTCTTGATTGAAGAATAAAAACTACATTTAAACACCAAAAAACTCTAAGCCATCTCTGTGGAGATGTTGCCTGTACAACGGCAAAGAGAATGACTGGGGAAGGCGGAGCCTAGGAGGGATCATGTGACCAGCTTTGCTGGGCTCTTTGCCATTTCCTGTTGGGGAAGAGAATATCCCACAAGTAAGGATGACGCCGTGGACCGGACACACCTATGTTGGAGAAATAGAATTACACTTACCAAGCCCAAAACTAACCCTAAAAACAGGGTTATCAATGCAAAAATGATGTAAGATCCCCAGACTGGAATACCAAGGTCTTCAACAAAATAATTGTGACATTGCTGAAACATAAAAAGAAAAAAAATATTTTGGAGAAATGTAAATATATATGTAACTATATACACAGTATATATGTATGTGTTTTACAGTGCAAATAGGTGCTGCACACAGGCAAAACCAATACATTCTACCATTAATAAGAGTAGTTATGAACCCTTCTTAAACAAGCTTTTTTAAACCTCTTCAATATAAGCAGCTCATGTAGTATATTGCCATTTAAATGATACATACCCTAATCTGCATGGAAAGCTGAAATAGGCCAGACATACTGCTCATCCTATAACAAAACAAAATCCAAACAATGTTACGCTGTTAAAGCTTGTAATTAGTAGTTTAAGACAGAGATGAACTCTACATTATTTTTTATTTTTTTTTTATTTTATTTTTTTATAATATTTTTATTGAGGTTTAGTTAAAGACATACATGGATCATAATAACACATTCTTATGTCACATGAGATAAGGCTACAATTGTACAGGAGTAATAAAATAAACATGTAAGAGACGTATAACCAACAATTCACATAGTTTGCAAACAATAAACAGGTAAGAAGCTAATCTTTCAGGAACCTTCTATATGGGATAATAGATTACTCTTGGGCCAACAAAAGTAACAGGAAATAATGAAGCGAAAGAAGGGACTTGTAACCAAGGAGACCACTTTTGGATCTCAATGATAAACCTCTATTTTTAAATTTAATAGCAATTTTTGTTCCTGAGGTCCTGAAGATTCTTACAACATAGGACATGAGGGGTAATAACTAGGAATACTAATGAATCCACAGGACTACTCATAAGTTATATAAATTACTAAAGTAGATAAGGGAAAAAAGGTACTATGATCCAAAATCCAAGCCTCCTTTATGATATTAAGTAGGAACCATATTAAGTCAGATAGATCCAGGAGTCTGATTAAAATAGGTGGGTTCCGTATTATTATGCATTTTGGATTAGAGATGGGTATCAAGGGGCGGAGGGAGGTGCGGTATAGACAAGAGAAACCGCTTTTTTAATTCTCCTAAAGCTAGGAGATATATTATAGAGTAGTGTAGTAGCGGGGGGGGGGAGGTAGTAAAATAGATACTGTGGGTAGAATATATGCCAAAGAAGACTTTCAAGGAATAAAGCACTGATAGTATAATGTCACTAAGCTGAGGAGGAGAGCAAATGAAACTGTAAAGAAATCAGGGTGTGTGTAGAGATTATAGGCTCGTCCAGCTAGTATTATTGATCAGTCCTGCTGATCTAGAGAAAGTAGGCGAAGTCAGTAGCTTGATATTTAGAGTACTTACTAAGGGAGTAAATAGGTTGTAGATAAAATAAGTAGTATGTGTGGTTTAAATGCTAAAGAGCTCATTATGAGAGGCAGCAAATACTGAGTGGACAGACTGTAGAGGAACAGGACAATGTAATCGTATATAAACCTTATAAACATAATAGTAAGCGGGGGGGAAATAAAAATAGACTGGCTACCTAGTAAGGTAATAGTATTTCTGGCATGTGAGAGCCTAGTTCTAACTTTTACGATAGGAGTGATATCAGTTTCTTGAGCAGAAGCTCTATATCCAACATTAGGAAGACACTAAATTACAAATAACAACAAACTATGTAGAGAGCATATGTTAATACATAGCAGGCTTTTGCTAAGATGTACCGGACTGAAATATTAAAGTGAATACATTGAGTATAGTGTGAAAATGTCAAAGTGAGGTAGAGTAGGTTTACACTGTTATAATTTCTATGGGGCGCAAAGTGAGAGATTGCCCTGAGTTCTACCTGCGATCTCGGCCGCTGATCGCATGAATCAAAATAACCCCAGTGTACTAAAGCAATGGTTCACTCAACTCATAGCCTCACTGCTCAGAAGATTATAGGCACTCAAATATAATTAGCTGTACTACAGTGAGGGGAAACAAGCACGGCTACAAATATCCGCACACTGTATAATATAAGGAATGAAAGTGTCTTAGCTGTGGCGGATTATTTAGGATGTCAGACATTAAATTCCTAACTTAGCCTGGATATAATATAGCTAGGGAGGCTTCCCTGTAAAGAATTCTCAACATATGCAATGAAAACAGGAGCTAATATAGATATCATATACAATTAACATGACTCAACATCATAAAAACTAATGGAACTGAGCATATCTCCGCTACACAGAGACATTTTAAAACTATTTTTGTTGGAGTGACTATCTGGGCTACGTATGCACTATCGGGTCCTGCACAGAAATATGCAAGGGAGTATAAGGAAACATTTTAACATAGCTCATGATAAAACAACCTAACATATTACAGATTATGTGTAATGACATATAAAACAAATATATGTATCGTTTACAATATATGCTAGTCTCAGTTGTTACCATGCAGTTCACTTGTGGTAGTAGTCTGATAATAGTCACTAGTTTAGAGTAGATCCGCTGCCCTGATTGACCGTATGTGACTTGAGATACATTAGTGCAAGTCTACGTTCTTACTGTCTCCAATGTCTCGGTCACTTGTATGGTAATTAGTCCTCAGCCTATGCCGGAGCGCCAAGCCACATCAAAGACAGCAGTAATATGTCCCAAAGACACGTTATCGCAATGTCTCCTCGCCTTCAAAGCTTCCAGATAGCCCATCTCCAAACTAGCTGCATCACTGCCACTTTGTGTCAAATAAATTTGTATTGGTGCAGACAAGTTCATGTGAACACCTGGGATGATCCCAATTGAGGTGCCCAGCTTGTGAGAAACTTCCTCGCTCCCAAACAGCATGGCTCCGTTATGCACGCTCTTGCTGAAAACTGTCACAGTATTCTTACCAATGACGTCATCACCGGGAGCACCCGGTTCCGATAATAGCGTTGGGTAGTTATTGGGTAGAAAGTTCCTCTCCAGCACAGTTAGGAGGATTGGTTTTAGCTGAAGGAACTGAGCATGTAGCTGCTGCAGTGTCTCCTCGTTCCACGAGATAGTCGCCATCTTGGTTGTCAGTAATCCCCAGCAGCCACGCAGACAATATTATTCAGAGATCTTCGAAAGTAATAAAAACAGTCCCTCTGCCACTTTAGGGGGAATTTTTCAGCCGCTGGTAGCCTACACTCATCCAGACTCCCGATTACCGCTGCTGAGTTGGTTGTTTCCAGCTAGTCTGCATGAGGCGCACGAATTCCAGAGTGTGCTGTTTAGCTGGTGCGGTTGTTCTCTCCGTGTCTCTGGCTTATCAAATAAAAGCCGTAATAAATATTGAAAGTGTCCTGAAACACCTTTTTATATACCTTGCTCTGCCCAGGTGTAGATTAAGATCAGACTTGTTGCTATAATTTGGTATTTATACCTTCATATTAAATTGTTTTTTTAGGAGCCCATTAAATGTACGTCCTGCTCCTTCTATGGCTGGCTCCGCCCCCCCCAACTCTACATTATTTTAAACTCAGGTAGGTCGGCAAGTACCAGTAGGTTCAGAATTTCAAAAACATACGGTAGACTTAAAGAGACAGTAACAGTAAAAAATTCACACATGTGAAAGAGCATGAAAAAGGTTACATTGAAACCCTTTATTTTGATTTTTGGATCTAACAAGGAAAGTACATGTCTGTAATTCAAAGAGCCTATACATTTTTCAACAACTTTATCACTAACATCTACTATAACATTTCATTCTCTTAGTATCCTTTGTTGAAGGAGCAGCCATGCATTACTGAGAGCTAACTAAACACATTTGGTAAACCAATGAGAAGAGGCGTGTGTTTAGCCACCATTTAGCTGCTAGCTCCCAGTAGAGCATTGCTGCTCACTATCCTACCTACGTATGCTTTTCAACAAAGGCTAGTAAGAGAACAAAAAATGATGTAACAGAAGTAAAATTGAAAGTTGTTGAAAATTGTATGCTGTGCCTGAATTATGAAAGTTTTTTTTTTTTTTTTAACTTTATTGTCACTTTAAGATCTAACTGCTTACTGGCTGATAACAATAATATCCACTGCTCTATTGGTGGACAGTGACATACAGTATATATATATATATATATATATATATATATATATATATATATATATATATATATATATATATATATATCTCAATTTGAGTCCAGCACCATAAATTGTAGAGAATTTCCAAGCTGTGTGCTCGTCACTGTGGAGTATCAGCAAAACTCCAATGTATACAGTCCATGCACAAAGTGCGACAGCACCACAGTACAAACTTTTCTTTAAAGGTGAAGAATTCTCTTTATTTGGATATCACAACCTTAAAAAAGCGACGTTTCGGACCTACATAGTCCTTAATCATGCATAGTTAAAAACAATTCAACAAACATTTAAAAAAGGTTATCTGGATCAATCAGGTTTCAGCTTTGAGTGCTAATTGGATTAACTCATACCTGTCCAGGTATTCTAGGATTCCTTTCATTAGTGACCTCTAGTGGTACCAGAATATATACCATGCTAATTATTATAAAAACAAATACAAATCATAGTCCCTATTCAGACCATAAGGATGTAATGTATTTAGGCGCTTGATCCAACATACCTCTTTTTGTTTCAGTTTTAGTTCCCTATTACCCCCTCTTCTATGAATGGGGATATGGTCTATTACTTAGAAACGGAGCTGGCTAACTGTATGTCCCATAAGTGTGAAATGTGCAGATACTGGAAGTGACATGTCCTTTGATTTGATGGAAGCTTTATGTTGACTAAATCTGTCCCTTGCGGCCTGAGTGGTCTCGCCAATATAGCAAAGCCCACATGGCCATTTAAGTAAGTAAATTACATAATTAGTCTGACATGTATATAATCCATTAGTTGTGTATTGTTTCCTTTTATCATTTTGTGCTAGGAATTTTCCTTTTATGATTGAATTGCATTGAGTACAATGTAGACAGGGGTAACACCCATTATTAGGTGTAGTCAAATAATTAGTACTAGATGGTTTAATAGTGCCCACATCTGCTTTGAAAATGTTATCCCTAAGATTTTTTACCCGTCTATATGATGGCATAGGAGGCAATTTAAAGGATTCTACTTCTGGATTGTATTTAGACAATAAGTGCCAATATTTTCTCACTATTTTAAAGACATCATTACTCTTATTACTGTATTCCATAGCAAAGATTAATCTATTTGAATCATTCTTTTTATTTTGTTTTTTATCCAATTCCTCACTACTCCTAGTAATGGTATCTTTTGGGTACCCTCTTTGAATAAATTTATTGCCCAAGGTTGCGATATCCAAATAAAGAGAATTCTTCACCTTTAAAGAAAAAGTTTGTACTGTGCTGCTGTCATACTTTGTGCATCGACAGAGAAAACCCAGCACTCACTTACAAACTCTCAGCTAAGATTTAAAAGCAAAAATGGAAAGGTTAGTTACCGCATCTGGCCAAATGGGACAAGCTCAGGTACCACGTCAAGGTCCTTTCCAATACCTGAGACCCTAAAACAGCCACACAATGCAAGCTTTCAAATCCAAACAAACTGAAAACAAGGGAAGGGTGCACAGGAATATGTAATCACCCTAGACATATACAAAATACGGAAGGGAACTGCACTCTCATACCGGACCGGGTACACATCCCATGACCCTGCAACATGCTCAGTCCTGGGTGCCACTGGCACTCACAGGAAGCTGTGCTGTCCCCAGAGCCACAAGCAGTTAACCCCAGACAGGTCTGGGTGCAAGAACCACAGGGAAAATTACCAAATAAATTAATACAACACACAGAGAAAACCCAGCACTCACTTACAAGCTCTCAGCTAAGATTTAAAAGCAAAAATGGAAAGGTTAGTTACCGCATCTGGCCAAATGGGACAAGCTCAGGTACCACGTCAAGGTCCTAAAACAGCCACACAATGCAAGCTTTCAAATCCAAGCAAACTGAAAACAAGGGAAGGGTGCACAGGAATATGTAATCACCCTAGACATATACAAAACACGGAAGGAAACTGCACTCTCATACCGGACCGGGTACACATCCCATGACCCTGCAACATGCTCAGCCCTGGGTGCCACTGGCACTCAAAGGAAGCTGTGCTGTCCCCAGAGCCACAAGCAGTTAACCCCAGACAGGTCTGGGTGCAAGAACCATAGGGAAAATTACAAAACAAATTAATACAACACACAGAGAAAACCTAGCACTCACTTACAAGCTCTCAGCTAAGATTTAAAAGCAAAAATGGAAAGGTTAGTTACCGCATCTGGCCAAATGGGACAAGCTCAGGTACCACGTCAAGGATGAGTACCCGGTGCGGTATGAGAGTGCAGTTCCCTTCCGTGTTTTGTATATGTCTAGGGTGATTACATATTCCTGTGCACCCTTCCCTTGTTTTCAGTTTGTTTGGATTTGAAAGCTTGCATTGTGTGGCTGTTTTAGGGTCTCAGGTATTGGAAAGGACCTTGACGTGGTACCTGAGCTTGTCCCATTTGGCCAGATGCGGTAACTAACCTTTCAATTTTTGCTTTTAAATCTTAGCTGAGAGCTTGTGAGTGAGTGCTGGGTTTTCTCTGTGTGTTGTATTAATTTGTTTTGTAATTTTCCCTATGGTTCTTGCACCCAGACCTGTCTGGGGTTAACTGCTTGTGGCTCTGGGGACAGCACAGCTTCCTGTGAGTGCCAGTGGCACCCAGGGCTGAGCATGTTGCAGGGTCATGGGATGTGTACCCGGTCCAGAATGAGAGTGCAGTTCCCTTCCGTGTTTTGTGTATGTATGTATGTATATATATATATATATATATATATATATATATATATATATATATATATATATATATATATATATATATATATATATATATATATATATATATCCCCCACATACACAAAAACAAACGATTGACATTAAAATAAAAAGTATACAAATGTTAAAATAGAGTCTGCTTTAAAACGGTTATGAATAATTAAATTAAAGAGATAGTAAAGTCAAATGTTTTCTTTCATGATTCAGTGCTCAGAGAAAATCAGTGCTTTGGTATTATCCTAATTTTACTTTCATTGTAATGTTTAGTAATTATATCACTATTTACTGGTTATTCTAGAAGAATTACCTATTGAATGGACATGAAACCCCCAAAAATTTATTTTTTTAAAAACAATTTTCCAAATTCTATTATTTATATTGCTTCATTCTCTTGGTATCCTTTGCTGAAAGAGCAGCAATGCACTACTGGGAGCTAGCTGAACACATCAAGTCAGCCTATGAGGAGACACGTGTTCAACAACCAATCAAGCTCCCAGTAGTGTAGAATATGTAAATATTTTTCAACAAAGAATATCAAAAGAACAAAGTGAATTTGAAAACGGAATTTAAAAGTCTTAAAAGCACATGGTCTACCTGAATCATGCAAGTTCAAATGTTACCGTTCCTATCCCTTTCATTTTAGAGTGTAAACAGAACAGCAGTGTATTCTAATGTGCATTCCCTTTTGTACCCTTACCAAAGGATTTTT
The DNA here is from genome assembly GCF_027579735.1 of Bombina bombina. Classification (NCBI taxonomy): domain Eukaryota; kingdom Metazoa; phylum Chordata; class Amphibia; order Anura; family Bombinatoridae; genus Bombina; species Bombina bombina. Next base: position 8,375 of record NW_026512730.1, read on the forward strand.
TTTTTATATATATATATATATATATATAGCTTAAAACAGATGTCTCTTACTCCTGAACAGAGGTAAATATTGGAACCCCAGTATTCAGGGCATTATGAAAAGGACTAGAATTCGCGTCTACCTTATTCGTTTGTCTGTGGACCTACTTCCTCGCTCGTTTACTATAGATTTTCAAGCAGTTGCAGGATACAGATTTGAGAAAGCAACGCTTGAAATGGAAAGAAGAACTTATCGTATTTAAAATGGAAACAAAAATTCTGCTGTGAGTGCTCACTGCTTTTTGCTCTTTCAAAAGAACATAAAATGGCAGGCAGGGTATTAGCTTTTTAAGCTTTAGTACAAACCCACTTCAAGCCTTACAAATATTATATTATAGAAGGAAAGCCTTCAGTACAAGCCCACCTACAGCAGAAGTGCTTGTTAAAAGCTCTATTGTGCACTTTCTTACAATATACTCATATAAGATGCAGAAATGATGAAGATTACAATATGATACTCACAGAACTGAATCTGGACTGACCCAAGACGACACTGGCTCTACGCCCTCCCACTCCTTCTCGCTTACAAAGTTTATAAAATCTTTGTGAGTCCTGGAACCTTGGAATTTTCTGAAAATTCTGTCTTTGCAGCTGTGGAAAAAAAACATATGGGTAAGTCAGAAGTTTTTTTTTGTTTTAATAGAATATCATAAATTTCTATAAACAGGACTACAAGGCAAAAAGGGATAGCAAACTCAGAACTAACCACCCATAAAAACTTAAAGGGACAGTCTAGGTCAAAATAAACTTTCATAATTCAGATAGAGCATGTAATTTTAAACAATTTTCCAATTTACTTTTATCACCAATTTTGATTTGTTCTCTTGGTATTCTTAGTTTAAAGGTTAACCTAGGAGGTTCATATGCTAATTTCTTAGACCTTGAAGGCCACCTCTTTTCAGAATGCATTTTAACAGTTTTTCACCACTAGAGGGTGTTAGTTCACGTATTTCATATAGATAACACTGTGCTTGTGCACGTCAAGTTATCTGGGAGCAGGCACTGATTGGCTAAACTGCAAGTCTGTCAAAAGAACTGAAATAAAGGGGCAGTTTGCAGAGGCTTAGATACAAGATAATCACAGAGGTTAAAAGTATATTATTATAACTGCGTTGGTTATGCAAAACTGGGGAATGGGTAATAAAAGGGATAATCTATCTTTTAAAACAATAAAAATTCTGGTGTAGACTGTCCCTTTAAATTAAAAGGGACAATAGACTAATAAATTAAGATCATGCATAGGAAAGAACAGCAACAAGGAATACATTTTTAAAATACCCTCTTCCAGACGCATTAAATGAACAAAAATGTAAATTTTATTTCTCCAATTAATCTGTTCTAATATAGTTTAAACTTTATATTTGTTTGCTGCTATTGTTTTTAGAATGGTCAAACTTCACTGGTTGGCTTCAGCAGAAATAATAATATAAACTGTAAATATGGAATAATATCTAGCATGCTTTTTCAGATATCAGGACAGGACAATCTTCAATTTTCAGACTTAAAAGTACAGGAAAAGGGGTAAAAACATAAATTATGATTTACCAGATAATTTCCATTAATACAGGGAGAGTCCACAGCTGCATTCATTACTTGTGGGAATACAGAACCTGGCCACCAGGAAGAGGCAAAGACACCCCAGCCAAAGGTTTAAATACCTCCCCCATTTCCCTCATCCCAAAGTCATTCTGCCGAGGGAACAAGGAACAGAAGGAGAAATATCAGGGTGAAAAAACATAATTTATGCTTACCTGATAAATTTATTTCTCTTGTGGTGTATCCAGTCGACGGATCATCCATTACTTGTGGGATATTCTCCTTCCCAACAGGAAGTTGCAAGAGGATCACCCACAGCAGAGCTGCTATATAGCTCCTCCCCTAACTGCCATATCCAGTCATTCGACCGAAGACAAGCAGAGAAAGGAGAAACCATAGGGTGCAGTGGAGACTGTAGTTTAAAGTTAAAAAATACCTGCCTTAAAATGACAGGGCGGGCCGTGGACTGGATACACCACAAGAGAAATAAATTTATCAGGTAAGCATAAATTATGTTTTCTCTTGTAAGGTGTATCCAGTCCACGGATCATCCATTACTTGTGGGATACCAATACCAAAGCTAAAGTACACAGATGAAGGGAGGGACAAGGCAGGTACCACTGCCTGTAAAACCTTTCTCCCAAAAATAGCCCCCGAAGAAGCAAAAGTATCAAATTTATAGAATTTTGAAAAGGTATGAAGTGAAGACCAAGTCGCCGCCTTGCAAATCTGTTCAACAGAAGCCTCATTTTTAAAGGCCCAAGTGGAAGCCACAGCTCTAGTAGAATGAGCTGTAATCCTTTCTGGAGGCTGCTGGCCAGCAGTCTCATAAGCTAGGCGTATTATACTCCATAGCCAAAAAGAAAGAGAAGTTGCCAAAGCCTTTTGGCCTCTTCTCTGTCCAGAGTAGACAACAAACAAAGCAGATGTTTGACGAAAATCTTTAGTAGCTTGTAAATAATACTTTAAAGCACGAACCACGTCAAGATTGTGTAATAGACGTTCCTTCTTTGAAGGAGGATTAGGACACAATGATGGAACAACAATCTACTGATAGATATTCTTATTAGATACCACCTTAGGTAAAAAAAACAGGTTTGGTACGCAGAACTACCTTATCTGCATGGAAGATCAGATAAGGAGAATCACATTGTAAGGCAGATAACTCGGAAAATCTACGAGCCGAGGAAATAGCTACCAAAAAAAGAACTTTCCAAGATAAAAGTTTGATATCTATGGAATGAAGAGGTTCAAACGGAACCCGTTGAAGAACTTTAAGAACCAAATTTAAACTCCATGGCGGAGCAACAGGTTTAAACACAGGCTTGATTCTAACTAAAGCCTGACAAAATGCCTGAACGTCTGGAACATCCGCCAGACGCTTGTGCAAAAGAATAGACAGAGCAGAAATCTGTCCCTTTAAGGAACTAGCTGACAATCCTTTTTCCAATCCTTCTTGGAGAAAAGATAATGTCTTGGGAATCCTGACTTTACTCCATGAGTAACCCTTGGATTCACACCAATAAAGAGATTTACGCCATATCTTATGATAGATTTTCCTGGTGACAGGCTTTCGTGCCTGAATTAAGGTATCAATGACTGACTGAGAAGCCACGCTTTGATAAAATCAAACGTTCAATCTCCAGGCAGTCAGTCTCAGAGAAATTAGATTTGGATGGTTGATAGGACCTTGAAGTAGAAGGTCCTGTCTCAGCGGCAGAGTCCATGGTGGAAAGGATGACATGTCCACCAGATCTGCATACCAAGTCCTGCGTGGCCACGCAGGCTCTATCAAGATCACCAATGCGCTCTCCTGCTTGATTTTGGCAATCAGACGAGGGAGCAGAGGAAACGGTTGAAACACATAAGCCAGGTTGAAAGACCAAGGTGCTGCTAGAGCATCTATCAGCGTCGCCTTGGGATCCCTGGACCTGGATCCGTAACAAGGAAGTTTGGCGTTCTGGCGAGACGCCATGAGATCCAGTTCTGGTTTGCCCCAACGATGAATCAATTGTGCAAACACCTCCGGATGGAGTTCCCACTCCCCCGGATGAAAAGTCTGTTGACTTAGAAAATCCGCCTCCCAGTTCTCTACACCTGGGATATGGATAGCTGATAGGTGGCAAGAGTGAATCTCTGCCCAGCGAATTATCTTTGAGACTTCTAATATCGCTAGGGAACTTCTTGTTCCCCCTTGATGGTTGATGTAAGCCACAGTCATGATGTTGTCTGACTGAAATCTGATGAACCTCATTGTCGCTAACTGAGGCCAAGCCTGAAGAGCATTGAATATCGCTCTCAGTTCCAGAATTTTTATTGGAAGGAGTGTCTCCTCCTGAGTCCACGATCCCTGAGCCTTCAGGGAGTTCCAGACTGCCCCCCAGCCTAGAAGGCTGGCATCTGTCGTTACAATTGTCCAATCTGGCCTGCAAAAGGTCATACCTTTGGACAGATGGACCCGAGATAGCCACCAGAGAAGAGAATCCCTGGTCTCTTGATCCAGATTTAGTAGAGGGGACAAATCTGTGTAATCCCCATTCCACTGACTGAGCATGCAGAGTTGCAGCGGTCTGAGATGTAGGCGTGCAAACGGCACTATGTCCATTGCCGCTACCATTAAGCCGATTACTTCCATACACTGAGCCACCGAAGGGCGAGAAGTGGAATAAAGGACACGGCAGGAATTTAGAAGTTTTGATAACCTTGACTCTGTCAGGTAAATCCTCATTTCAACGGAATCTATTAGAGTTCCCAGAAAGGAGACTCTTGTGAGAGGGGATAGAGAACTCTTTTCTTCGTTCACCTTCCACCCATGCGACCTCAGAAATGCCAGAATTATGTCCGTATGAGACTTGGCAATTTGGAAATTTGACGCCTGTATCAGGATGTCGTCTAAAGGGGCCACTGCTATGCCCTGGGTCTTAGGACTGCCAAAAGTGACCCCAGAACCTTCGTAAAGATTCTTGGGGCTGTAGCTAATCCAAAGGGAAGAGCTACAAACTGGTAATGCCTGTCTAGGAAGGCAAACCTGAGAAACCGATGATGATCTTTGTGTATCGGAATGTGAAGATAAGCATCCTTTAAATCCACTGTAGTCATATATTGACCCTCCTGGATCATAGGTAGGATGGTACGAATAGTCTCCATCTTGAATGATTGAACTCTGAGGAATTTGTTTAAGATTTTGAGATCTAAAATTGGTCTGAAGGTTCCCTCTTTTTTGGGAACCACAAACAGATTTGAGTAAAATCCCTGTCCCTGTTCCTTTTTTGGAACTGGACGGATCACTCCCATAACTAGGTGGTCTTGAACACAGAGTAAGAATGCCTCTCTCTTTATCTGGTTTGCAGATAATTGTGAAAGGTGAAATCTCCCTTTTGGAGGGGAAGCTTTGAAGTCCAGAATATATCCCTGGGATATAATTTCCAACGCCCAGGGATCCTGGACATCTCTTGCCCAAGCCTGGGCGAAGAGTGAAAGTCTGCCCCCTTCTAGATCCGTTACCGGATAGGGGGCCAATCCTTCATGCTGTCTTAGAGGCAGCAGCAGGCTTTTTGGCCTGCTTGCCTTTGTTCCAGGTCTGGTTAGGTTTCCAGACCGACTTGGACTGAGCAAAAGTTCCCTCTTGTTTTGCATTAGAGGAAGTTGATGCCGCACTCGCCTTGAAGTTTCGAAAGGCACGAAAATTAGTCTGTCTGGCCCTTGATTTGGACCTATCCTGAGGAAGGGCATGACCTTTTCCTCCAGTGATATCAGAAATGATCTCCTTCAAACCAGGCCCGAATAGGGTTTGCCCCTTGAAGGGAATGTTAAGCAGCTTAGACTTTGAAGTAACGTCAGCTGACCATGATTTAAGCCATAGCGCCCTGCGCGCCTGGATAGCAAAACCAGAATTCTTAGCCGTTAGTTTAGTCAAATGAACAATGGCATCAGAAACAAAAGAATTGGCTAGCTTAAGTGCTCTAAGCTTGTCAAGTATGTCATCCAATGGGGTCTCTACCTGTAAAGCCTCTTCCAGGGACTCAAACCAGAAAGCCGCAGCAGCAGTGACTGGGGCAATGCATGCAAGGGGTTGTAGAATAAAACCTTGTTGAATAAATATTTTCTTAAGGTAACCCTCTAACTTTTTATCCATTGGATCTGAGAAAGCACAACTGTCCTCGACAGGGATAGTAGTACGCTTAGCTAGGGTAGAAACTGCTCCCTCCACCTTAGGAACTGTCTGCCATAAGTCCCGTGTGGTGGCATCTATTGGAAACATTTTCTTAAAAATAGGAGGGGGAGAGAACGGCACACCTGGTCTATCCCATTCCTTAGTAATAATTTCTGTAAACCTTTTAGGTATTGGAAAAACATCAGTGCACACCGGCACTGCATAGTATTTGTCCAATCTACACAATTTTTCTGGCACTGCAATTGTATCAGTCATTCAGAGCAGCTAAAACCTCCCTGAGCAACACGCGGAGGTGTTCAAGCTTAAATTTAAATGTAGACATATCAGAATCAGGTTGAATCTTTTTTCCTGAGTCAGAACCATCACCCACAGAAAGAAGCTCTCCTTCCTCAGCTTCTGTATATTGTGAGGGAGTATCAGACATAGCTCTTAAAGCGTCAGTATGCTCTGTATTTCTTCTAACTCCAGAGCTGTCTCGCTTTCCTCTAAACCCGGGTAGTCTGGATAATACCGCTGACAGGGTATTATCCATGACCGCCGCCATGTCTTGTAAAGTAAACGCTATGGGCGCACTAGATGTACTTGGCGCCATGAGAGCGTGAGTCCCTCGAGCGGGAGTCAAAGGGTCTGACACGTGGGGCGAGTTAGTCAGCATAACTTCCCCCTCGTCAGATTCCTCTGGTGATAAATTTTTTAACGACAGAATATGATCTTTATTGCTTAAAGTGAAATCAGTACATTTGGTACACATTCTAAGAGGGGGTTCCACCATGGCTTCTAAACATAATAAACAAGGAGATTCCTCTATGTCAGACATGTTTAAACAGACTAGCAATGAGACCAGCAAGCTTGGAAAACACTTTAAATCAAGTTAACAAGCAAAAAATAAAAACGGTACTGTGCCTTTAAGAGAAACAAATTTTGTCAGAATTTGAAAAACAGTGAAAAAAAGCAGTAAATCAAACAACATTTTTACAGTGTGTATAATAAGCTAACAGAGCATTGCACCCACTTGCAAATGGATGATTAACCCCTTAGTTCAAAAAACGGATCAAAAAAACGATAGACTTTTTTTAACAGTCACAACAAACTGCCACAGCCCTGCTGTGGGCCTACCTTGCCAAACAAACGACTTTGGAAAGCCTAAGAGCCCTTTAGAGATGTCCTATAGCATTCAGGGGACTCCTGGAGGAAGCTGGATGTCTCAGTCTGTAAAAGTTACTGCGCAATAAAGCGCTAAATTAGGCCCCTCCCACTCATAGTAACACAGTGGCAAATTTAAGCCAGCCATGTGGAAAAAAACTAGGCCCCAATAAAGTTTTATCACCAAAGTATATATAAAAACGTTTAAACATGCCAGCAAACGTTTTATATCGTAAATATATAAGAGTATTACCTCAGAAAGTAAGCATGATACCAGTCGCTATTAAATCACTGTATTCAGGCTTACCTTACATAAATCTGGTATCAGCAGCATTTTCTAGCATACACATCTTCTATAAAACTGCACATACCTCATAGCAGGATAACCTGCACGCCATTCCCCCGCTGAAGTTACCTCTCTCTTCAGTCATGTGTGAGAACAGCAATGGATCTTAGTTACAACCTGCTAAGATCATAGAAATCACAGGCAGATTCTTCTTCTATTTTCTGCCTGGGACAAAATAGTACAACTCCGGTACCATTTAAAAATAAACTTTTGATTGAAGAAAAAAAACAACAACTACGTTTTACCACTTCTCTCTTACTACCTCCATGCTTGTCGAGAGTTGCAAGAGAATGACTGGATATGGCAGTTAGGGGAGGAGCTATATAGCAGCTCTGCTGTGGGTGATCCTCTTGAAACTTCCTGTTGGGAAGGAGAATATCTCACAAGTAATGGATGATCCGTGGACTGGATACACCTTACAAGAGAAAAAGGTGCCAGAAGAAAAACAACTTAAATTTAGGGCCGCCCACCGGAGAGCATGGGCAGGAGCTGTGGACTCTCCCTGTATCGAAGGAAAGGAAATTTTCTGGTAATTCATAATGTACAGTATGTTTTCCTTCTAAATACAGGGAGAATCCACAGCTGGATTCATTACTGGTGGGAAAATTATACCCAAGGTACAGAGGACACTGAATGCTAACGGGGGGGCAAATAAAATGCGGCCCCACCTGAGGGCACCACAGCCTGCAAGAAAACAAAACTCCCGAAGGCTTCCTTGATAGAAACAAAACTAAAAATTATAAGAATGTTAGGAGGACCAAGCAGCCGCCCAACAACCAGAACCATAGAATCTCATGTCAGAGACCCAAAAAGATGTCACTGCACTCGAACTGAGCCATAAACCTCTGAGGAGGCTTGTGTCCCGCTGTCTCCTAGAGCCAGTGAAAAACACTCCTCCACTAACAAGGAGGAAGTAAATCAGCTTCCAAAACCTTGTACTCCCCAGATATGAATAACAAAGGATGAAGTTTGACAGAACCTCAAGGAAAGATTCCCCAAAAAAGGAGGAACCTCTTCCCATTTGGACAATGGATACAACCATCTTATGGAGAAAAAGCTCAGATAGCCTTATTAAAGGGAAGACCACAATAAAGAAGAACATGTTGCAAATTGCAACACAGGAACCTATGACACGTAGAAAAACAATCTACAGACGAAATAGGTCCTTGAATAAGATTCAAAGACCACCTCCTGAACAGGTACAAAGGTAACCCGATGTGACTCCTGAAGGAAGATCCAACCCCAAAGGAGCAAGGAATAGACTTGCCGGCCCTGCCGCAGGCAGTACCCTAGCAAAAACAACTGAATACCTAAATGATCAATCAATCTCTGGAACTGGAACACAGATAGCAAAAACTGCTTGTAAAAGAGCATACCAGAGAAAGGAACTACAGCTGGTATCCATCTGCAACCTCCGCATGTCAAGCAGGCTGCCCCTACGAACAAGAACTAGCTAGACAAGCCTTTCACCAGCTCATTCTGGAGGAGGAAGAAGAAAACCCCAGGATGCAGAAGAGAGACCGGACAATCTAGCTCCTCTTGACAAAAAGAGACGGAGTCCTCCATGCCTAAAATAGGTGATGAGGAACCAGGTATGAGCTGAAGGAGGGACCGAAACCTTTCAGGAAAAAACCTCTCGGCTAGGTCCAAGCGACCCTTCGCAATTCGCCCCAGGAGAAAAGATCCCAACACGCAAAGAGACCCTGACCCGGTAGATCCCTGCAACAAGGGAACTCTCATGACAGCAAAGCCTCTAAACCGTGATTACAAACTTACGGACAAAATGAAGCAACAGTCTCAAAGACGCCCACTCCAGATAGGATCGAGCCATCCTTGAAAAAGAGTGACATAGTCGAAAAGAAGGTTAAAATAGACCTCCTCAGAATTAAGAAAACTGCCACAGCAGGATTCAAACTCCAAGCCTACAGCTTGCTAGGCCGGGAAATAATCCCTTCAGCCCCTTAGTCCTGCGGATCTCAACTGAAAAACTCGATCTGCTTTCTTCAGATACACATTCGAAAACTTCTCAATAGTCAGAGCAAACGGATGATCGTAAGGAACATCCGTTCCGGAAGAGCACGCTCAGAGAATGGATTGCTGTCAAGAGCCGTAGTGGGCCTCCGCCCACCACCAAATTCAAGACCCTCCCATCTACGCAGGAGGAACTCCCTAACTAATAAATAATCCACTCACTAAGAGGTCCTGACTGGCATGGATCCAGAAGACTGGACCTCAGAGTCAAATGCTCGACTGAAAAAACCCCCAAGGATGATTTGAAGGAAAATCCTGATTCACATACCCCAGAAAAAAATATCTCCCTGCTGACAAGGAAGAAACCAAGACAAATCTACCCTCTGGGAACTGGGAAAAAATCCCCAACACCGAGAGAGCTGGACCGAATACTGGAGAACAAGTCCCCAACCGGTAAACCACAAAGACTCTAGACAGAGTCAAGAGCCCCAAGCTCTTAAAACAAGCTCAGGAATGGGATTCTAAAACTATATACATAGAGATGATAAAGGAGAGGATACAATCCTCTCCACTCGTCTAATCAAGATCATTATCTGATATAGAGGACTGAGATCTACCTGACGGATCAGGACTTGGAACCTCTAACATCGCCAAAATCTCTCTCGGGAGTAAACGTAGGCGTTCCACTCTTTTCTGGAAATGGAAAACAAGACGTGACTACACCCAGTCACATGGTGCCTCATGCAGGACAGCCCCCGCTAAGAAAAGCACGCCAGCTTAATAAATCTGTGCAGCTCTATAACCTGTATGTTCCGTATCAGCCTAAGAGCCTCTTCTAACACATACGCAGTCAAAAACTTAAATTATGCTTACCTGATCATTTTCTTTTCTTCAGATGGGGAGAGTCCACAGCTGCATTCATTACTTTTGGGAATTCAGAACCTGGCCCCCAGGAGGAGGCAAAGATACCCCAGTCAAAAGCTTAAATACCTCCCCCACTTCCCTCTTCCCCCAGTCATTCTACCAAGGGAACAAGTAACAGTAGGAGAAATATCAGGGTGAAAAAGGTGCCAGAAGAACAAAAAACTAATAATTACAACTGCCTCATACAAAAATGCGGACGGGGAGCTGTGGGCTCTCCTCGTCTGAAGAAAAGAAAATGATCAGGTAAGCATAATTTAAGTTTTTCTTCATAAACAGGGAGAGTCCACAGCTGCATTCATTACTTTTGGGAAAACGATACCCAAGCTATAGAGGACACTAAATGCAAAACGGGCGAGTACAAAAGGTGGCCCATTCTGAGGGCACTGAAGCCTGAAAACACCCAAACTCCCGACAAGAAAACTGCTTCACTAGAGGCCGAAGGGACAAAAAGAAACAGCAAAAGGAACTGCCCAAAAGTAAGAACCAGCAAGACCTTTGCTAGAGACCGCTCAGGTTATTAGACTTGACCGGACCAAAAAGCCCCTGAGAAAACAAAGTCCCGCAGGCACTCAGCCCTCAAAACAAACTCACCCCCTAACCAAAGTAAGGGGAACAACCACATTCCCCGAGAAGGGAAGAAAAAGGACTCAGAGAAGAGACTAGGGCGAAAGAACCCCAAAAAGGTAACTCCAAAAGCGTAAACCAGAATGAACAAGTCAAAACCAATGAAAAAACCAAGGGCAAAGGGACAAATCCCTATCTGCATAGATACCAAGGATTAATTAATGCCCTGAGACTGAAAGGGAGAAGGAAAACCCCTCCCCTATGCAGAGTGCCAACTCGCACCCAGGAAAGAACAACCAAAGACAAAACTGTCCCCGGAAGCTGCTGAAACAGTATCAGAATATCTGAAAATACTCCTCCAAAGCCACAGGCGTCCTGCAGCAATGGAGTAGTTAGCGACCCAAGTCCCCAACCCTAGTCATTAAATGGCACAGGACCATCCTCAAAGAAGGAGCACTCCAAAAAGGACCGGAAAGAAGAGACCAGAACCCGAAAAAATAGTATAGAAACTACCTGCCGAGAAGGATCTACCGCAAAGCCTCCTCTTAAGGAAGGCTCACAATATCAAACTATGATACGCGGCCAAAGATCAAAAGATCAGACAGATCCCTGACCTTTGCTCAGGGCAACAGACCTAGCACCAAAAGTGACTGATAATGCCCAAAAGGACAAAAGGAAATAAAATTCCCCAATCAACAAGAATTCCAGGAAGGAAAAAGGAGGTAACCAGCCCCCCAAAAAGCTTGGGTCCAGGACCCAGACGCAGCCCCCTTCCTGAAGACTAAGGGTACTCCCAAATAGAGACCCTCCACTGAAAAGCACAGAGATGGCATGTCACAACAAATTCATCCCTTCACTCTGACATCCTGCACGCAAGGCAGGGGGGACAACCCCAATGAACAGAAGAAAAAAGTACCTCCCATCATCAGGCGAATACTTTGGATAAAGATGCATTAGGCAAGGGTATTTGCAGGACCAGCATAATGAAATTACAGCCACAGCTGTATTTAAACTCTTGACCTTCTGGTTCCAAGGAAGCATAGACCACAACTAAGCCATGGTGGAACACCATCCAAATCCACCCCAAAGGAGGGAAAACAAAACCAGCACAGCACCCCTGCGCACCAGCACACAGGCATGGAGCGTAAAACTGTAGGCAGACTCAACAGGTCAAATACTGAATGACAGAAACATCCGGCCACTACAGCCGGTCCAGTAGAAGACTAATTCTCTAAGAAGAGAAAAATATGCGCCGGTAGGAACCGAAGATGTTCCGGAACCGGGAACGGGGCCGTCCAAAACCACCCTAAGGGATCTGGAACAGAACACCAAAAAAGTAGAGTCAAAGACAAGGACCAGGACAAATAAACCCGGACACCCAGAGCTCTGAGCCGGCTTACAAAACGTACTACCCCCTGAGGAACCCCCGGGTTACCCCTCCGTAGCAGACTTCGCACCCCAGGCAATGCATCAAAGTTATATCCAAGGCACCTTGGACACTGAACCCTCACGTAAGAGACCAAGACACAGAGTGCTTAAGACACCCACAACAGGAAACAACTCCCAAATTAAAAAGAGTGCTAGGCAACGATGAGAGTCACACAGCCACTCTGGTTGACCCTAAGCCACTAGGGACAAAAGCACTAAGTCAAAAGACTAAGGGAACGTCAAGAGAACAGAGCTCAACTCCAGATATTCTGGTTTGAAAATAACGATTTAGGCAAGGCTATTTGTAACCCATCAGTGAAAGGGTACTCGCTGTAAGGAACACCTAGTCTGATGCTCCTTCTTAAAAGAAGAGACAAGAACCAGCCTATTGAGTAGGACGGAAGGCCTCCTCTCCATATGTAGCCCTGCATGGGCAGAGCCTCAAAAATGTATTGAAGCTCAAGGAAGTCATCCGAGTAAGAGACTCACCATCCAACCAGGCAGCCAGTTACACCGGCACCACATGTATGATATAAGCCGTAGAACAGAGATTAGCGTCCGGCCAGGACCAGCCTGCTACATAGGGCGTTCAAAACTGACCCAGGCCACAGAAAAATCAAGATCCCATAGGATCGACAAAACTAATGGGAAAATAAATTCTCAACACAGATGTCCTAGAAAAGGACCCCCCTAAAAGTAGCATGGGAATCCACAGGAACACTGGCAAGCTGACTAGGGGAATGCAATCCTAAGGCGCACCAGAAATTGGACATCCAGCGCCAGCAGCTGGGTATGAACCAACAACCCTTGAGGCGCAAGCCACACAGTTATCACTAGATGACACGGCTACTCTTGTGGCAAAGAGTAAAAAAGACTCAGAAAACCTGGCTAACCATGACCAGGTCAGGTAGATGGAGTAAGGACATAGCCCAAGTTCCCACAATCGTGGAACAACCAGACCAGCCCTGAGATCCAAGATTCCAAAAATACCTAAAACAAGGTCAGGAAAGAGGCCAAGCGAAGCTTCAGCAACCGGAAGTCTCAGGGAGAAAAACAGGTCCGGGTACCTAATAGTTCAGGCAAACCTTACCCTAGAACTAAACACCCCAACTGGCCAAAAAGCTAGACACAAGGGATATGGATGCATATCCAGAGAATCCGGATTGTGAGAAGAACTCGAAAGCCCTGACCAAAGGAAGGAACCACCCCTATCTAAAGTCCAACGCTCCAAGGAGCAAGGCTAGAAGTCGTATGAAGATACTTCTCAAAGCATCAGGACAGCCAAGGGATACCTCGAGGTAAAAAAATCCTACTAGCAGGACTAGTCTCCCTATCACCTCCGCACAAGCAGAGGACACAAGGAAGAGAAAGGCACTAAGCCTACCCAGCTCCGGAAAACCCTGAGCTAAACAAAGTCCCCACAGGGAACAACCATCACCCGGAAACACAGATCCCTAAAAGGAGATCCAACTCACCCGGACAATGGAAGAAGACTCTTAGAACTCAGACAGACAGTACACGTCAAAGAGTAAGAGAGCTGCATCTAGAAACACTATAAACAGCTTACGCATACACCTGCAAGGTGTGAAGAGCTGCAACTGGTTTCTAACTGCAAACCTTCCTCATGCTAAACAGCTATCCTGTACAAGCTGTTGGATCAAGTTAAAAAGGACAAATCCAGAGGCCTAAAAATGAAGGCCAAACCGCTCAACTGGGGTAAGGGGCGTTAAGCCCTCCAACCCTCCACCACATGGGGGAGGCTCTAGGTTCTGATGAAATCAGAAGTCAGATAGAGTGACGCAGCGGGAAACTCCCCTGCCCGGCCATCTATGACTGAAGGCTATAAGGACTGAAACAATCCTTCCCGCCTCACGTACCCACAGGTCCTCTCGAATGCTTAGTTGAACATGAAAAACAATGATAACCTGAGGACTCGGCGCTTCTACCGAACCAGACGAGAAGAACAGCACCACGTGTCTGAACAGCCGCAAGACCGAACGAACCCGACAGGACCAGCCTGCACCTAGGGTCCTAACCGGAAAGCTGCATAAATTCTCCCTCATAGGGAAAAAACAAACAAACAGAAAACAGACATTTATAACATAGGACTAACATGTCCAAAACAACTTTTGATGATGTAATAAAGAGCATCAATCCCAGAAGGTTCCCGAAGGAAACAAAAAACAAATAAGATATCCCATCGGATATAAATAAAATATAAGGCAACCCGGAGGTTAACGCCCAAAAAAAAAGATGCAGGCCCAGCCAAACGGAGCCCTATCTTTCAAAAACTGGGAAAGATCTCAAACAAATGACAATCAGGAGATTACCTCATCCCCACATGTCTAATGAGGTGCACCATTCGAATTAGCAGACTGAAAATCCCCATATCTGGTAGCGATAGGGTCATTCAATAACTGAAAAACATGTCTGAGCAATACGCGAAGGCGCGCAATCCTGTAATGAAAACACAACACTCAGGGAAAGTTACACCTGCGAGGAACTGTAGAGCTCCTCCCCATGGCAAAAGGCCCGGGACAATAGGGCAAGAGCACATTCTCAAATAAACGTCTGGACTCTGCAGACGAACAATCGCCAACATTATGTGGAAGCAAAAACTTGCTGCAACCTCCGGTGGGAACACGCCACCCTGCATGGAGGAATCAGAAACTGGGTTACCCTAATGTGTAGAAGTATGAATTGGTAGGGAACTCGCCTCTCTGAGGACAGGACCCCCAGAGGCGGATGCATCAGCAGTCCCTTGATTCCCCGAGCCCGAGGAACAAGGCGCTCTGAAATGGCATACGGAACAAAACTGGTCGACATGTGTCACGGGACACAGAATCTGAAATCAAAATAGTCATCCTCCATAACTGAATCTGAAACGAGCAGTGTCTCAGCATCAGAATCCTTTCATAACTGCATAGAGGAAATATCTTTATGGACTAAAGTATGAAAACAAAAACGGCACCCGACACCCACAATGGCTGGGGCACTCACCACCTCCTATGACCAGACCCCTGCGGACTAGAATATCTCCTCCGCCACACGGTCAGGAATGCGGAAATGGGGAACGGAACGGAACCACGCTCGAACACAAGGTGAACCGAACAATCCAAAAAAAGAGTGCCCAACCAAAAGGCTACATCACTTCCAAAGGCCTCAAAGTTCCAACCACAAGCCTATAAACATCACACATAAACAGGTTGAATCACATTAACATGATTATAAACCCCCCTGTTCAATAACCCCTCTCAGGAGATATTAACCCTTGATTCCAAGATACTAACAGAGACTCACGGAGACCCTTATGTCATATAGTTAGACCCGCAAAGGTGTGGTAACCTCTCAGGAAAACATTCACATTGCAGTACATGGACGATAAAGTAAAATGAAACGATCTTACCGGAATCTACGCTGTGGAACAGGAACACGGCCTTTCAAGTGTGACGAATATTGGCATCGCCTCAGTCATGGACTTCAGAGAAAAAAGCAGGCAGCGGAGCGAATTTAGACAACGCTGATTGCTTGAGGAGCTGTTAATGAGTCGGGATGGTTTCACAGAAAGACTCTCCCTGCATCTCCGGACTCATCCAAGCCCTCACTGAGAGACTGACAGGACTACTTAAAACTCCTGTCCCATGCCGAAGAGTACTACCCTCCATAAGAGACAAAAAACAAAAATTAAAAAATTCTGACACGTCTCTGCCAACCTCCTGGGACGAAAGGCAAAGAATGACTGGGGGATGAGGGGAGTGGGAGGAGTATTTAAGCCTTTGGCTGGGGTGTCTTTGCCTCCTCCTGGTGGCCAGGTTCTTATTTCCTAAAAGTAATGAATGCAGCTGTGGACTCTTTCCATTTATAAAGAAAAAGCAAAATATGTAACCAAAACTCATTTGATTTGTAGGTAACTTAATTTGCTTTCTGGCTTCTCTAGGGCACTAGATACAAGCACAATTTTCACACAAAAGCAATGTCCCATTAAATATGCTGATTACCTAACCCTACCTTATACTACACTTGTTTAGGCGTTCACTGGCATTTGGCCTCTGATTGGCCATTGCAAAACCAGGTCAGCATACCCAAGAGGTTGTTTCAAGGGGACTGTCTCAGGGATACTCTCAAATGAAAAAAAGGCCTATTTTACAAAAAAAAAAACAGACATATTTGAAGGGAAGCACTTGAAAGTGATGCAGCATAGCTGTAAAAAGATGATTAGAAAATATCACCTTAACATCTCAATGTAAAAAAGGAAGATACTTTACCTCAGAATGTCCTCAGTAGTGACATCCCATTGTAAAGGGACTTTAAGCAGCTAATCAGGATGATAGTCCCAGGACCTACAAGGGAGCTTGCATCTGGCATGTGCAGGCAGTGTCATGTTATTTGCATCCTCAGTTTAAGTTAGTTTACTATGAAATCTTGCGAGAGAAATTTCATGAAATCACAGTAAAGCAAAATGGGACATTAGCACTGATGAAGCCGATTGGCTTTTTTTTGCCCAATATGCTGTAGCTACTGTCAGCTGCATAATTGTTCAAACAGCACTTACTATTGTGAGATGAAGTAATAGGTAAAATATCTTCCTTTTTTTTTTTTTCAAATGATTTACTTTCGAATGATTTAGCACATGGGTATTATGTCCCTTTAAAGGGATATAAACCCCACAAAAAATTCCTTTCATGATTCAGATAGCACACACAATTCTAAACAACATTCCATTTCAGTTTTATTATATAATTTGCATCATTGTCTTGGTATCCTTTATTGCAGGAGAAGTATTGCACTACTGGGAGATAGCTGAAAGCCTATGACAAGAGCAGGGCCAGTGCTAGGATTTTTGGCCACACAGGCGAGGATACATTTTGACCCCCCCCCCCCCCCCCGATTACATAGCATCCCATTGCAAGTTAAAGGGATATGAAACACAATTTTTTATATTATTATTTTAAACAGCTTTCTAATTAACTCCTATGATCAATTTTCTTCTTTCTCTTGATATCCTATTTGAAAAGCAGGAATGTAAGCTTAGGAGCCAATCCATTTTTGGTGCAGCACCTGGGTAGCACTTGCCGATTGGTGGCTAAATTCAAACCAAACAGTGGTAGTGCTGCATAGCAAATCAAACAGTGGTTGCCACTGCTCCTATTGCACCCGAACATAATATGTATCAGAACGAGAGCCGGCCCTGAAGTCAGAGCATACAGTGGGGGTCGGGAGTTGTTGGAGACAGTACCTGCCGGCCCTGGACAAGAGGCATATATGTGCAGTCACCAATCAGCAGCTTCTGATTCTACCAAGGTATGCTTTTCAACAAAGGATACAAAGAGAATGAAACAAATTAGATAGAAATACATTGGAAAGGTTGCATGCTCTATCTGAAACATGAAAGAAAAAAAATGGGTTTCATGTTCCTTTAACCCATTCACCCCAGTGCTGAGCCGCTTTTGAGCATTTTTGGCTACCTACATTTAAACCCTATTGTAAGTTAAATTTCAGTTTAAGTGACCCACACAAACTATATATTGTTTATTTCAGCAGATTTACAATGTTCCATTATTATATATATAATGTATGGCATGCAAGATAGCTGCGACAAAAAAAGTAAAAAAAAAAGATATTTTTTTGCATAGATTTTAGTTAAAGGGACACTGAACCCAAATTTTTTCTTTATTGATTCAGATAGAGCATGCAATTTTAAAACAACTTTCTAATTTACTCCTATTATCAATTTTTCTTCATTCTCTTGCTTTCTTTATTTAAAAAAGAAGGCATCTAAGCTATTTTTTTGGTTCAGATCCATGGAAAGCACTTGTTTATTGGTAGATGAATTTACCCACCAATCAACAAGAACAACACAGTGTGTTCACCAAAAATGGGCTGGCATCTAAACTTACATTCTTGCATTTCAAATAAAGATACCAAGAGAATGAAAATAAATTAGAAAGGTTCTTAAAGGGATACTAAACCCAATTTTTTTATTTCATGATTCAGATAGAGCATGAGATTTTAAGCACCTTTCTAATTTACTCCTATTATCAATTTTTCTTTGTTCTCATGCTATCTTGATTTGAAAAAGCAGTACTGTAAGCTTTAGAGCCAGACCATTTTTTGTTCAGCACATGGGTAGCACTTGCTGATTTGTGGCTAAATGTAGCAAACCAATCAGCAGCTCTACCAAGGTGCTGAACTAAAAAATGGGCCCGGCTCCTAACCTTTTATTACTGCTTTTTCAAATCAAGATAACATGAGAACAAAGAAAAATTGATAATAGGAGTAAATTAGAAAGTTGCTTAAAATTGCATGCTCTATCTGAATCATGAAAGAAAAAAATGAGGGGTTAGTATCCCTTTAAAATTGCATGCTCTATCTGAATCACGATAGAAAAAAATGTGGGTTCAGTGTCCCTTTAATAATATTGAAAATAGCCTTGTGATCACTGCCATTACTGTGATTACCTTACTAAATTTTCATCAAGGGTAGCCACAAGTGAAATAGGGACCCATACAGGCTTATCTTAGATTAGAGAGGTAAAAACACTTTTTTTCTTTTACCACAGTGATCATATTTATATAAAAAAAAAAATTTTTAAGAAAGAGACTTGTCTACTAGAAAATAAACTTTATTATTAGGGGTCTCTAGACAAACCAGATGTATATATAATGGCAAATCCAAGTACTTTTTTTTTTTAAAGGGACACTGTACTCAAAAATTTTCTTTCGTGATTCACATAGAGCATGCATTTTTAAGCAACTTTCTAATTTACTCCTATTATCTTGATAGTTTAAAGAGACAGTTTGATCTCCCAAGTAACAATCTGTTTCCATACCTACAAGTCTGTCATTACATCAAATCTAAGGATTGGGATGGTGGCGGGCCGGTCGCATGGCTTGAAATAAGACCCAGTATCATCATCGCTAGAGTTAAGGCCCCTTCAATATCTATATTGTATAGTATTATGCTGGCCAAGCAGAGTAATACATGGATAGAAATTCTCCAGGATAAATGGAGTTTAGTGACTCCAGGGACAGATCAAGAGACAATTAGGGTTAGCTGTAAAATAGTTAATAAATGTAGGATACCAATGAGCTGCAAAGAGAGCCATATGAAACTAATTAACAACTTTTATTGTAAACCTCTAAAATTGTCTAAAATGTCTACTAGTCAAACTTTTTCTTGTCCACAATGTCTTTTTATTAATGCAGACATTTTACATATGTTTTTTGAGTGCCCTAAGGTTGGACAATTTCGGAAGAAGGTTGCTTATTGGTTTAACAATATCTATAAACTAAAGATCTGCTTAGACGCAGACTGTATTTTTTTCCTTAATTATGCCAGTCAGGATGTATTATTACACAATTTTTTTTTAAATATAATTATATTGTTGGTCAGACAATTGATAGTGAAAAACTGGAAAGCTAATAAAATGCCTGATTTTTCAGTGTTCATTAAGGAAATCCAGATGCATATATTGTATGAGTCTTTTCATCTTAGAGAAGCACAAGAAAAGGAAGTAAGGGAATTCTTATTAGGATGGCTCCCGATAATTAAGACATATGCGGAAAGCATTCAAAAGTCTATATTATATCCATTTTTTAGTTCAGAGTGTTTCTGTGATTTGGCGATACTAGGTGAATTTCCAGTAGAATGGATTAGGAATTATAGAGACATGTAACATGTTACCGTTAAGAAGCGAGGCGGACAGAATTTTGTCCCTAGATTAGTATAGTGGGAGCGTGAGGGGGGAGCGGAGCTCGCGAGAGAGAAGGATATGTTCTCGTGTTTTTGGTTTTGTTTTTGTTTTTTTTCTTCTCTTTTCTCCCATTTTCTTATTTTTTTGCTTTTCCTTTGTCTGTTTTTGTTGGTTTTTATATTCTTTGTGTTAAGATAAAAAGTGCTTCAGTGTAAAAGTAGAAAAATTTGAAAGATTCGCTTTTTTTACTCAGTATCCAGTATATGGTTATAATGTATTGAAGAGACCAGGTTTTTTTGTTGTTGTTATTTTTAGCTTTAGTATACTATTTAGATAAGTTCTTTTATATTTAAGTATATATACTATGGAGGTTTATAACATATGTAGTAGACCCTAATTTGCCGTATTTTGCCAAATTGAAAGGGATGGTATGCGAAACCTTAAAATGCCTGGTATGTTTTTTTTTGTTTGTTTTTTTTTCTTTTTCTTGTTCTCTCCATGGTTGTACAATATTCAACACCCTGCGAGGTGGTATTACTTTTGTAATATGTTTTAATTTGATACTGTGCGTTTTTCTTTTACACTGTTGGCACGTATAAATAAATAATAAAAAAATAAAAAAAATTACTCCTATTATCAAATTTTCTTCATTCTCTTGGTATGTTTATTTGAAAAGCAAGAATGTAAGTTTAGATGCCGGCCC
This sequence comes from Bombina bombina, assembly GCF_027579735.1. Taxonomy (NCBI): domain Eukaryota; kingdom Metazoa; phylum Chordata; class Amphibia; order Anura; family Bombinatoridae; genus Bombina; species Bombina bombina. Next base: position 28,895 of record NW_026512730.1, read on the forward strand.
ATTTTTGGTGAACAACCTGGGTTGTCCTTGCTGATTGGTCAGCATCAATAAACAAGTGTTGTCCATGGTCCTGAAGCAAACATTTGCTGGCTCCTTAGCCGAGATGCCTTCTTTTTCAAATAAAGATAGCAAGAGAACAAATTAAAATTGATAATAGAAGTAAATTAGAAAATTGCTTAAAATTGTATGCTCTATCTGAAAGAAAAAATTTGGGTTCAGTGTCCCTTTAAGAAAAAAATTATCTCCTTGATATTACTGCTCCAACACCAAAACAATTTTAAAGAGCAGACAACTTTCTTTAAAATGAGGGGTCTTGGAGGTTTGTAGCTGCTAAGAGAGATGAGATCAAGGGGTTTGAAAAACCTCGCCCATCCAGCTCACTTGCAGCTACTTGTTCAGTCCCTTTGTGATGTCACCACGTGCGTAAGTGGTGAGGTCACCGGCACCCCCCAAAAAGCCTAGAAGTGCCGCCCACTAGGCCACCAACAATCCCCAGTCTGTGGTGTGGGGGATTGCCGAAAACAGCGATTTAACAGCGATCCCCCTTCATGTCGAAAAAGGCTTGTAATGCGCCTGTAGGCTGCGATGTGCATGACGAATATAGCTCGCCATGCGCATCAAAGGGGTTAAGTACTTTTAAAAAAAGACATGTTTTGTGCAGCACTACATAGAACATGTCAAACTCAAAATCACCATGAAAGCATCTTTCAAAAGATCCTACGCAAAACGTTTAATTACACATAATTTTAAAAGAATGCACTTACATACGCTGCTGACCAAGCAACATGCTACCTAGATATACTATTCAACAAAGGATACCTAAATAATGAAGCACAATAGATAATAGAAGTAAATTGGAAACTTGTTTAAAATTGTAGGCTCTATCTGAATTATTAAAGAAAAAAAAATGTGGGTTCCCTGTCCCTTTAAACAAGCAAAACCTATTTTTGTAATAACTAATTAAGTTTTGAAGAAAGAGTAAGAAAAATAAAGAAAAGAAAAACAGGATACAACCTCTTAAACAGTTGTTTAAAACATTAAAAAGGACATGAAAGTCAAAATTAAACTTTAATGGTTCAGATAGTGTGTGCAATGTTTGTATTTTGAGCACATAGTAACAGCAAGTTGTACTTTTTAACAAAGGATATCAAGAGTAAATTTGCTAACAAAAGTAATTTATTTTAATCACATGCTCTGTCTGAAGCATGACCATTTAATTTTGACTTTAATGTTCCTTTAAAGGGACACTAAAACCAAATTTTTTCTTTTGTGATTCAGATAGAGCATGCAATTTTAAGCAACTTTCTAATTTACTCCTATTATCAAATTTTCTTCCTTCTCTTGGCATCTTTATTTGAAATGCAAGAATGCAAGTTTATATGCCGGCCCATTTTTGGTGAATAACCTGGGTTATTCTTGCTGATTGGTGGATACATTCATCCACCAATAAAAAAGTGCTGTCCAGAGTCTGAAACAAAAAAGAAGCTTAGATGCCTTCTTTTTCAAGTAAAGATAGCAAGTGAACGAAGAAAAATTGATAATAGGAGTAAATTAGAAAGTTGCTTAAAATTGCATGCTCTATCTGAATCACAAAAGAAAAAAATTGGGTTCAGTGTCCCTTTAAGGTTTTCACAAATTCTGCTGACAGTAATATTTTTCATCATTACTTACTGATATATGGTGGGTAGTGCAGTAATGACAAATCGTCCGCTCAAACCTGTAAAACAAGATCCGAGTTAAGGAGGATATGAACAAAGTGAATAACAGCATTCTAATTCTCAGTATTACCAAATAAAATAAAACTACTACTACTACAATTAAAATAATTATTAAAAATAACTATTTAATCGCTTTAGCGTAAGCCCTTGTGTGTAGAGCCTTTGATACAGTTTTATCAGTGATGTTTTTATAAAACATTGCCATGAAAAATAACAGTAAAATGTAGCTAATGTATAAGTACAAGTAACTGTCACCAACTGTGGCATACAAGGAGTTAACTTCCAATAGTAACTATGGGTTTGTGTCTGCACATAGCAGAAGAGGTTGCAGTTTGACGAGTAACGAAGAGAGGCTCTGTAGTATAAATATAATAAGATTTACGTACATATTCGCCCCTGTCCGCCCCTGCTCGCCTCTAGCGGGAAGCAAATCCACTGGTGGAATTCAACATTGCACACAAGCACTATTTTGCCTCGCATGCAATCTGGCCCCTTGCCCGCACACAGCCAATCACGCGCAGGCAGGAGCTGTCAATTTACCCAGCCTGATGACCGCTGCTTGATAAACTGTGTCTGCAGTTTCTCTGATTTTTTCTTTAATAGACGTCATTTTAAACAGTTTTCCAATCTACTTCTGTTATCTAGTTTATTTTTTTCTCCTCATATCCTTTGTTGAAAAGGATACCTAGGTAAACATAGAAGCTGTTGATTGGTGGCTGCACATATATGCCTCATTTTATTGGCTCACCTGATGTGTTCAGTCAGTAGTGCAATGCTGCTTGTTCAACAAAGGATATAATAGAAGTAAAATGGAAAGTTGTTTAAATTTCTTTCAGTATCTGAATGAAAATTTTTGAGTTTCATGTCCCTTTAATATATAGCTGGCTCTGTCTATTAGGGAATTTCTGTGGGGGGGGGCATTTTCCTTTTCAATATTCTACCTGGCTGTGCTGTAACATCCACTTCTGCAATGTTCACATCCAGATCTTCTCCCCATTCTGCAAATTCCTTCCACTCAGGCTGCATTTTCTGGCATGCAGGACACCAAGGGGCATAACTAGGGAGGAAGAGAAGATTGTTACACTACATACTTTAGTTAAACAATGTTATGGCGTGAGGCATCTCATATTGCAAAGTACAAAAGTATATGCCTAATATAAAAGGCAAAATAAACTCAGCAAATGTATATTACATATATGGAAGAGACCTAAAAATATTAAATATATTTGTTGCATGAAGAGAGTTAAAAGGCACAATATACTTAGGCAAGCAACTGAAAGAAAACTTACATTCAAAGATGTTGATTTATTCTACTGTCTCTTGTTTACATAGCTTTATTATAACCAATATTCACTATTGAAATTTTCACTAAAGGTGGAGGTTTCAACAGGCAAAGGTTTCTAAACAATTGAATAGACTCAAATAGGTAAAATGGATGACTGAACATGTTTGCAGTACAATAAGCCTTTAAAGTGAATGTAAAGTTTGACAAATGTGTGCCCGGTTTTTAAAAATCCTATTAAAAACAGGGGCACTTTCATTCCTCAAACTTTGGGGATTTAAGTGACTTTGAACATGGCATAGTTGTTGATGTCAGATGGGCTGGTCTAAGTATTTAAAAACCTGCTGATCTACTAAGATTTTCACGCACAACCATTTCTAGGGTTTACAGAGAATGGTCCGAAAAAGAGAAAATATCCAGTGAGCAGCAGTTCTGTGGATTAAAATGCCTTGTTGAGGTCAGAGGAGAATGGGCAGACTGGTTCGAGATGATAAAAAGGCAACAGTAAATCAAATAACCACTCGTTACAACCAAGGTATGCAGAATACCATAGTAACAAGATAGTACGTAAAGTAGTACTAATGGCAAGTACCTATAGGTGCCAAATATTTTTGTAATCAACAAGCACCTGTTAAGGGGGCAATATAGCACTAAAGAGACTCATAGAAAAAGGAGTTACAAAGTCTAACAAAAAAAAAATAAAAAAAAAAATGGTAGCCTCAGTTTCCTGTTCTTAGCTGACAGGAGTGGCACCCGATGTGGTCTCCTGCTGCTGTAGCCCATCTGCTTCAAGGTTCAACGTGTTGTGCGTTCAGAAATGGTATTCTGTTTAGAAAAATGAGTTACAAAGTCTGTAACAAAAAAAGAGTGCTTTACCCCTACAATTATATAGGAAAAATTCACACTGAATAATACAGAAACAATTTTTAACCATTCATACTTTATTTTATTGGTTTAACTATTCAATCAATCATACACGTTTAAAAACACTTAAACTCTCTAGCTATCAATATATAGCATAGGTGTGTGATACCTCTGAGAATAATGTATCTAGATGTGAAACATTGTACCCTCATCTGAGGAAGCTTGAGCTAAACACGTGTCAGGGGTCTGGCTTCAGAGAGTTGATACTTTAATTTTTTAACTGCTTATTCTCTATGATAATTCTTGATTGCCAATAGCTTGTAAATGTGTGTTATATTGTGAGATTAGACATTATGCTATGATAGTGAAACAAGTCAGTTAAGCGTTAATCTAGCCCCCCACTATAGAAGGGGCTTGAGCAGACAGAATCTATTACACTGAACAGCTGTGCTAAAGTTAACTGTGCAAGCAAGGACTTTATCATTACAGATAGAGTATTAGCTAGATAGCTTTAATCTCACAATCTGACATCCCACATATTAACAGCTTCTCTTGTTACAGCATTATTTCTTTATTAATATTCGGCTACAAAAAATAGTGTTTGTATCTAATTGCTTGATATTATACAAACCAAGTACAATGTTTCACATCTAGATACATGATTTTTAGAGGTATTATTCACACACCTATGCTATATATTGATAGCTAGAGAGTTTAAGTGTTTTTAAACGTGTATGATTGAATAGTTAAACCAATAAAGATAAAAGTATGAATGGTTAAAAATCGTTCCTCTATTATTCAGTGAGAATTTTTCCTATATAATTGTAGGGGTAAAGCACTCTTTTTTTGTTACAGACTTTGTAACTCATTTTTCTAAACAGAATACCATCTCTGAACGCACAACACGTTGAACCTTGAAGCAGATGGGCTACAGCAGCAGGAGACCACATCGGGTGCCACTCCTGTCAGCTAAGAACAGGAAACTAAGGCTACCATTAGCACAGACTCACCAAAATTGGACAATAGAAGATTGGAAAAACGTAACCTGGTCTGATGAGTCTCAATTTCAGTTACGACATTCAGATGGTAGGGTCAGAATTTGGCGTAAACAACATGAAAGCATGGATCCATCCTGACTTGTATCAATGGTTCAGGCTAGTGGTGGTGGTGTAATGGTGTGGGGGATATTTTCTTGGCACACTTTGGGCCCCTTAGTACCAATTGTGCATCGTTTAAACGCCGCTGCTTATCTGAGTATTGTTGCTGACCATGTCCATCCCTTTATGACTACAGTGTACCTATCTTCTGATTGCTACTTCCAGCAGGATAATGCACCATGTCACAAAGCTCAAATCATCTCAAACTGGTTTCTTGAACATGACAATGAGTTCACTGTACTCCAATGGCCTCCACAGTCACCAGATCTCAATACAATAGAGCACCTTTGGGATGTGGTGGAACGGGAAATTTGCATCATGGATGTGCAGCTGACAAATCTGCAGCAACAACGTCATGTCATTATGGACCAAAATGTCTGAGGAACGTTTCCAACACCTTGTTGAATCTATGCTACGAATTAAGGGTGTGTGTGTGTGTGTGTGTGTGTGTATATGTATATATATATATATATATATATATATATATATATATATATATATATATATATATATATATATGTGTATATATATATATATATATATATATATATATACATACATACACACACACACACATATATATACACAGACACACACACATATACACAAACAAAAACACATTATATATGTACACACACACACACGTGTGTATGTATATATATATATATATATATATATATATATATATATATATATATATATATATATATATATATATACATACACACACACACACATATACACACACATATATATATATACACACACACACACATATATACATACACAAACAAACACGCATTATATATGTATACACACATACATATACATGCACACACATTAAAAGGGACACTCAATCAAAATTACACTTTCATTATTCAGATAGAGCATGCCATTTTAAACAATTTTCCAATTTACTTCCATTAACTAAATGTGCAATCTTTTTATATTTAAACTTTTTGAGTCACCAGCTCCTACTCAGCATGTGCAAGAATAAGTGTGTATGCATTTGTAAATGGCTGATGGCTGTCACATGGTACATGTATGCATTTGTAAATGGCTGATGGCTGTCACATGGTACAGGTGGAAAAAGACAACTTTTAAAATTGTCAGGAAAAAATCTACTACTCATTTGAAGTTCAGACTAAGTGCTATTGCATTGTCGATTATGCAAATCTACTGTATTGACTGGTCCTTTAAAGGATTAAATATACCATTTTATGCAAGGCAAATAATTCACCTTTTTATATCATATAAAGAACATCAGACGTAGACATAACAAACGGACAGTGCATACAATCAACTGATAAGGTTAATTTCTGCTCCCACTTCTACAATTGCTTTTTCCATTTCTTCCTGTGTGAACATTTTTCAAAATGTAATCACAGCCAGCAGTTATGTTACTCTGTAAGGTCAAACAGCCAAAACCAGCTTTTTTTTTAGACTTAAAAAAAAAAATAACTTCTTGTTTAGGAGCTTAGTGCCAAGAAAGATAAAATGTGAATAATAGGCGACAATCTTTTCACAAGATGATTAGGTGCGCCATTCCATGGTCACACCCTTCTGCATAATCATGTATAGGAAGTGTTGGGATTTACATTAAAAAAAACAACAACAATATTTTGATTTAATTTTGTAATAAGTAAATGACTTGACGTGACTATGTACAAATAAAGTCAAAACACAAATATCTTTTACAGCCTTGAAATCTGCTGGTTTATTTTAAAAATCATTTTATTGAAAAAGAAAAACACCTCTGTTTTAGCTGAAGAATACAGCCGTTGCTTGCTGTATTATAAAAGTAGCATAATACTCAAAATTCAAATTCGCATGAATGCCTTTCAGTTGTGAAAAGGAGCATTGATGCAGTAACGTATTAGCACAAAAGCTTCTATTAAAAGGGATATGAAACCCAAAATGTTTTTTTTCATGATTCACATAGATCATGCAAATTTAAGCAACTTTCTAATTTACTCCTATTATCAATTTTTCTGTAAGCTTAGGAGCCGGCCCATTTTTGGTTCAGAACTTGGGTAGCGCTTGCTGATTGGTGGATACATTTTGCCACCAGTTGCTTACTCCAGTGTTTTTCAACCAGTGTGCCGTGGCACACTAGTGTGCCGTGAGAGATCCTCAGGTGTGCCACGGCAGACTGACAACAGTGTGACATATTTTTTAAACTTTGCTTGTTTTTTACTCCCAGTGCAGGGGTAGTTTGTAGGAGGCATGGCATAACAGCACAATACATACAGTATGTGTGTGTTTGTGTGTATGTGTATATATATATGCTGTATTAGGCTACAATGTGTGATTTTTTAAAAATTTTGGGATGGTGGTGTGCCACAGGATTTTTTAATGTAAAAAAGTGTGCCACGGCAAAAAACATAATTTATGCTTACCTGATAAATTCCTTTCTTCTGTAGTGTGATCAGTCCACGGGTCATCATTACTTCTGGGATATTACTCCTCCCCAACAGGAAGTGCAAGAGGATTCACCCAGCAGAGCTGCATATAGCTCCTCCCCTCTACGTCACTCCCAGTCATTCGACCAAGGACAAACGAGAAAGGAAAAGCCAAGGGTGAAGTGGTGACTGGAGTATAAATTAAAAAATATTTACCTGCCTTAAAAAACAGGGCGGGCCGTGGACTGATCACACTACAGAAGAAAGGAATTTATCAGGTAAGCATAAATTATGTTTTCTTCTGTTAAGTGTGATCAGTCCACGGGTCATCATTACTTCTGGGATACCAATACCAAAGCAAAAGTACACGGATGACGGGAGGGATAGGCAGGCTCTTTATACAGAAGGAACCACTGCCTGAAGAACCTTTCTCCCAAAAATAGCCTCCGATGAAGCAAAAGTGTCAAATTTGTAAAATTTGGAAAAAGTATGAAGCGAAGACCAAGTTGCAGCCTTGCAAATCTGTTCAACAGAGGCCTCATTCTTGAAGGCCCAAGTGGAAGCCACAGCTCTAGTAGAATGAGCTGTAATTCTTTCAGGAGGCTGCTGTCCAGCAGTCTCATAAGCTAAACGAATTATGCTACGAAGCCAAAAAGAAAGAGAGGTAGCGGAAGCTTTTTGACCTCTCCTCTGCCCAGAGTAAATGACAAACAGAGAAGACGTTTGTCGAAATTCCTTAGTTGCCTGTAAGTAAAATTTTAGAGCACGGACTACATCCAGGTTGTGCAGTAGACGTTCCTTCTTTGAAGAAGGATTTGGGCATAAAGAAGGAACAACAATCTCTTGATTGATATTCCTGTTAGTAACTACCTTAGGTAAGAACCCAGGTTTAGTACGCAGGACTACCTTATCCGAATGAAAAATCAAATAAGGAGAATCACAATGTAAGGCTGATAATTCAGAGACTCTTCGAGCCGAGGAAATAGCCATTAAAAATAGAACTTTCCAAGATAACAACTTTATATCAATGGAATGAAGGGGTTCAAACGGAACGCCCTGTAAAACATTAAGAACAAGGTTTAAACTCCATGGTGGAGCAACAGTTTTAAACACAGGCTTAATTCTGGCCAAAGCCTGACAAAAAGCCTGGACGTCAGGAACTTCTGACAGACGTTTGTGTAACAGAATGGACAGAGCTGAGATCTGTCCCTTTAATGAACTAGCAGATAAACCCTTTTCTAAACCTTCTTGTAGAAAAGACAATATCCAAGGAATCCTAACCTTACTCCAAGAGTAACCTTTGGATTCACACCAATATAGGTATTTACGCCATATCTTATGGTAAATCTTTCTGGTAACAGGTTTCCTAGCCTGTATTAAGGTATCAATAACTGACTCAGAAAATCCACGTCTTGATAAAATCAAGCGTTCAATTTCCAAGCAGTCAGCTTCAGAGAAGTTAGATTTTGATGTTTGAAGGGACCCTGTATCAGAAGGTCCTGTTTCAGAGGTAGAGACCAAGGTGGACAGGATGACATGTCCACCAGGTCTGCATACCAAGTCCTGCGTGGCCACGCAGGTGCTATTAGAATCACTGATGCTCTCTCTTGTTTGATTCTGGCAATCAATCGAGGAAGCAACGGGAAGGGTGGAAACACGTAAGCCATCCTGAAGTCCCAAGGTGCTGTCAGAGCATCTATCAGTACTGCTCCTGGATCCCTGGATCTGGACCCGTAACGAGGAAGCTTGGCGTTCTGTCGAGACGCCATGAGATCTATCTCTGGTTTGCCCCAACGTCGAAGTATTTGGGCAAAGACCTCCGGATGAAGTTCCCACTCCCCCGGATGAAAAGTCTGACGACTTAAGAAATCCGCCTCCCAGTTCTCCACTCCTGGGATGTGGATTGCTGACAGGTGGCAAGAGTGAGACTCTGCCCAGCAAATTATCTTTGATACTTCCATCATAGCTAGGGAGCTTCTTGTCCCTCCCTGATGGTTGATGTAAGCTACAGTCGTGATGTTGTCCGACTGAAACCTGATGAACCCCCGAGTTGTCAACTGGGGCCAAGCCAGGAGGGCATTGAGAACTGCTCTCAATTCCAGAATGTTTATTGGCAGGAGACTCTCCTCCTGACTCCATTGTCCCTGAGCCTTCAGAGAATTCCAGACGGCACCCCAACCTAGAAGGCTGGCGTCTGTTGTTACAATTGTCCAGTCTGGTCTGCTGAATGGCATCCCCCTGGACAGATGTGGCCGAGAAAGCCACCATAGAAGAGAATTTCTGGTCTCTTGATCCAGATTCAGAGAAGGGGATAAGTCTGAGTAATCCCCATTCCACTGACTTAGCATGCACAGTTGCAGTGGTCTGAGGTGTAAGCGTGCAAAGGGTACTATGTCCATTGCCGCTACCATTAAGCCGATTACCTCCATGCATTGAGCCACTGACGGGTGTTGAATGGAATGAAGGGTGCGGCAAGCACTTTGAAGTCTTGTTAGCCTGTCCTCTGTCAGGTAAATCTTCATTTCTACAGAATCTATAAGAGTCCCCAGGAAGGGAACTCTTGTGAGTGGAACGAGTGAACTTTTCTTTTCGTTCACCTTCCATCCATGTGACCTTAGAAATGCCAGCACTAACTCTGTATGAGACTTGGCAGTTTGAAAGCTTGAAGCTTGTATCAGAATGTCGTCTAGGTATGGAGCTACCGAGATTCCCCGCGGTCTTAGTACCGCCAGAAGAGCACCCAGAACCTTTGTGAAGATTCTTGGAGCTGTAGCCAATCCGAATGGAAGAGCCACAAACTGGTAATGCCTGTCTAGGAAGGCAAACCTTAGGTACCGATAATGATCTTTGTGAATCGGTATGTGAAGGTAAGCATCTTTTAAATCTACAGTGGTCATGTATTGACCCTCTTGGATCATAGGTAAAATTGTCCGAATAGTCTCCATCTTGAACGATGGAACTCTTAGGAATTTGTTTAGGATCTTTAAGTCCAGGATTGGTCTGAAAGTTCCCTCTTTTTTGGGAACCACAAACAGATTTGAGTAAAACCCCTGTCCCTGTTCCGATCGTGGAACTGGATGGATTACTCCCATTAACAAGAGCTCTTGTACGCAGCGTAGAAACGCCTCTTTCTTTGTCTGGATTGTTGACAATCTTGACAGATGAAATCTCTCTCTTGGAGGAGAGTATTTGAAGTCCAGAAGGTATCCCTGAGATATTATCTCTAGCGCCCAGGTATCCTGAACATCTCTTGCCCAAGCCTGGGCGAAGAGAGAAAGTCTGCCCCCCACTAGATCCGATCCCGGATCGGGGGCCCTCAATTCATGCTGTTTTAGGGGCAGCAGCAGGTTTCCTAGTCTGCTTGCCCTTGTTCCAGGACTGGTTAGGTTTCCAGCCTTGTCTGTAGCGAGCAACAGCTCCTTCCTGTTTTGGTGCAGAGGAAGTTGATGCTGCTCCTGCTTTGAAATTACGAAAGGAACGAAAATTAGACTGTCTAGTCTTGGCTTTGGCTTTGTCCTGAGGCAGGGCATGGCCTTTACCTCCTGTAATGTCAGCGATAATCTCTTTCAACCCGGGCCTGAATAAGGTCTGCCCTTTGAAAGGTATATTAAGCAATTTAGACTTAGAAGTAACATCAGCTGACCAGGATTTTAGCCACAGCGCCCTGCGTGCCTGAATGGCGAATCCTGAATTCTTCGCCGTAAGTTTAGTAAGATGTACTACGGCCTCCGAAATGAATGAATTAGCTAGTTTAAGGACTCTAAGCCTGTCCGTAATGTCGTCCAGAGTAGCTGAACCAATGTTCTCTTCCAGAGACTCAATCCAGAATGCCGCTGCAGCCGTGATCGGCGCAATGCATGCAAGGGGTTGCAATATAAAACCTTGTTGAACAAACATTTTCTTAAGGTAACCCTCTAACTTTTTATCCATTGGATCTGAAAAAGCACAGCTATCCTCCACCGGGATAGTGGTACGCTTAGCTAAGGTAGAAACTGCTCCCTCCACCTTAGGGACCGTTTGCCATAAGTCCCTTGTAGTGGCGTCTATTGGAAACATTTTTCTAAATATCGGAGGGGGTGAGAACGGCACACCGGGTCTATCCCACTCCTTAGTAACAATTTCAGTAAGTCTCTTAGGTATAGGAAAAACCTCAGTACTCGTCGGTACCGCAAAATATTTATCCAACCTACACATTTTCTCTGGTATTGCAACTGTGTTACAATCATTCAGAGCCGCTAACACCTCCCCTAGTAATACACGGAGGTTTTCCAGTTTAAATTTAAAATTTGAAATATCTGAATCCAGTCTGTTTGGATCAGAACCGTCACCCACAGAATGAAGTTCTCCGTCCTCATGTTCTGCCACCTGTGACGCAGTGTCTGACATGGCCCTAATATTATCAGCGCACTCTGTTCTCACCCCAGAGTGATCACGCTTACCTCTTAGTTCTGGTAATTTAGCCAAAACCTCAGTCATAACAGTAGCCATATCCTGTAATGTGATCTGTAATGGCCGCCCAGATGTACTCGGCGCTACAATATCACGCACCTCCCTCTGAGCGGGAGATGTAGGTACTGACACGTGAGGCGAGTTAGTCGGCATAACTCTCCCCTCGTTGTTTGGTGAAATTTGTTCAATTTGTACAGATTGACTTTTATTTAAAGTAGCATCAATACAGTTAGTACATAAATTTCTATTGGGCTCCACTTTGGCATTGCAACAAATGACACAGGTATCATCCTCTGAATCAGACATGTTTAACACACTAGCAAATAAACTTGCAACTTGGAAATACAATTCAATTAGAATAATATTAAAACGTACTGTGCCTTTAAGAAGCACAGAAGATCTATGACAGTTGAAAATTAATAAATTGAAACAGTTATAGCCTCAATCCTTGTAAACAACACAACTTTAGCAAAGGTTTAATCCCATTAGCAAAGATAACAAATTCTGAAAGCAGGAAACAAATTACAGAATAAACGTTTTTTATCTCAGTCAAACTATAATTCTCACAGCTCTGCTGAGAGAAATTACCTCCCTCAAAATAAGTTTTGAAGACCCCTGAGCTCTGTAGAGATGAACCGGATCATGCAGGGAATACAATGAGTTGCTGACTGAAATATTTGATGTATAATAAAAGCGCCAAAAAACGGCCCCTCCCCCTCACACACAGCAGTGAGGGAGAACAGAAACTGTCAGAAAAACAGATTAAGCAACTGCCAAGTGGAAAAATAGTGCCCAAACATTTATTCACACAGTACCTCAGCAAATGAAAACGATTTTACATTCCAGCAAAAACGTTAAACATAATCTCTAGTTATTAAACAGCTTTATGTATTTCTTACAGTGTAATTCTAGTGAAGTACCATTCCCCAGAATACTGAAGTGTAAAGTATACATACATGACATTATATCGGTATGCAGGATTTTCTCATCAATTCCATTGTCAGAAAATAAAAACTGCTACATACCTCTATGCAGATTCATCTGCCCGCTGTCCCCTGATCTGAAGTTTACCTCACTCCTCAGATGGCCGAGAACAGCAATATGATCTTAACTACTCCGGCTAAAATCATAGCAAAACTCTGGTAGATTCTTCTTCAAACTCTGCCAGAGAGGTAATAACACACTCCGGTGCTATTTTAAAATAACAAACTTTTGATTGAAGATATAAAACTAAGTATAATCACCATAGTCCTCTCACACATCCTATCTAGTCGTTGGGTGCAAGAGAATGACTGGGAGTGACGTAGAGGGGAGGAGCTATATGCAGCTCTGCTGGGTGAATCCTCTTGCACTTCCTGTTGGGGAGGAGTAATATCCCAGAAGTAATGATGACCCGTGGACTGATCACACTTAACAGAAGAAAAAAGGTTAAAAATCACTGGCTTACTCTATCTAAATCATGAAAGAAAAAATGCGCGTTTCATATCCCTTTAAGCTATGACTGTTGCAGGACGTGTGCACACAGCATATGTATGTATGCCCAATGCATTCTCATTCAGTCTGCCTTTATGGCGTGTATTTATCAGTAATAATGCTAATTAAGTAATATCTGACACAATATATACTCTGAGCAGACGGGTAGTTTGAATGCAGTTGCACTAGACATATTTGCATATGCTCTCTGCACAGTAAAAACTATCACTATCAATTTATAAGTATTTTGCCAGTGAAGGC
>NW_026512731.1:0-87550 GCF_027579735.1 Bombina bombina
AATACCTCTCCTACTTCCCCTATCCCCCCAGTCATTCTGCCGAGGGAACAAGGAATAGTAGGATAAATATCAGGGTATAAAAGGTGCCAGAAAAAAAAAATTATTTAGGGGGCTGCCCATTGGAGAAACACGGGCGGGAGCCGTGGACTCTCCTTATACAGAAGGAAATTAAATTATCTGATAAGCATAATTTATGATTTCCTTCTTAATATAAGGAGAGTCCACTGCTTCATTCCTTACTGTTGGGAAACATACCCAAGCTCTAGGAGGACACAATGATAACGGGAGGGACAAAAATAGAGGTGGACCCTAATCTCAGGTGCACCACAGCCTGCAAAATCTCTCTCCCGAAGGCTTGCTTCAGCTGAAGCAATAACATCAATCTTTAGAAAAAGTGTGTAAGGAGGACCAGGTAGCCGCCTTACAAATCTGATCCATAGAGGCATCGTTTTTAAAGGCCCAAGAGGAAGCCACTGCTCTAGTAGAATGAGCCGTAATTCTCTGAGGTCTCTGTCTCGCTGTTTCATAAGCTAAGCGGATAAGAATCCTCAACCAAAAAGATAAGGAAGTCGAAGAGACCTTCTGACCCTTACGCTTCCCAGAATATGCCACAAACAAGGAAGAAGTTTGTCTAAAATCCTTAGTTGATTGAAGATAAAACTTCAAGGCACGAATCACATCCAAATTATGAAGTAAACGTTCCTTTGAAGAAGAAGGATTAGGACACAAAGAAGGGACCACAATCTCTAGATTGATGTTACAGTCTGACACGACTTTAGGGAGAAAACCTAACTTAGTACGTAGGACAGCCTTATCCGAATGGAGCACCAGATAAGGAGGCTCACATTGCAAGGCGGCAATTTCAGATACACTGCGCGTCGAAGCAAGAGCCTGTTGCAACACTTTAAGAACCAGATTCAGACTCCAAGGGGGAGAAGAAGATCTGAACACAGGTCTGATCCTAGTCAGAGTCTTAACAAAAGGTTGAACATCTGGAAGCTCAGAGAGCCTCTTGTGCAGTAAAACAGACAAGGCCGAAATCTGACGCCTCAGGGAACTGGTTGAAAGACCATTCTCCAGACCATCCTGGAGAAACAATAGAATTCTGGCAACCTTAACTTTATGCAAAGGAAATCCACGCTCTTCACACCAGAATAAGTAGGTTCTCCACGCTTTATGATAGATACAACGAGTAACCGTCTGACGAGCTTGAATAAGAGTATCAATAACTCTCTCAGAAAACCCTCTCTTGGTAAGGACTAAGCGTTCAATCTCCACGCAGTCAGCCTCAGAGAATCTAGATTTTGATGAACAAAAGGACCCTGTTCCAGCAGATCCCTGCGACAAGGTAACTTCCATGGAGGAGAAGATAACATCCTCACTAGATCCGCGAACCACGTCCTTCGCGGCCACGATGGAGCAATCAGTATTAAGGACGCCTGCCCCTGCTTGATGCGGGCCACTATCCGAGGAAGGAGTGGTAATGGCAGAAAAAGGTAGATTAGACTGAATCTCCAAGGCACCGCTAATGCATCTATTAGCTCCACCTGAGGATCCCTGGACCTCGACCCATATCTGGGTAGTTTGGTATTGAGATGAGACGCCATGAGATCCATCTCCGGCGTCCCCCACCTGTAGCATATCTCCGCAAACATTTTGGGTTGGAGAGACCATTCCCCCGGATGAAAGAATTGTCTGCTGAGAAAATCTGCTTCCCAGTTATCCACACCCGGAATGTGGATCACTGAAAGCTAACAGCTGTGGGCCTCCGCCAACTCCAGAATCCGAGATACCTCCCTCATCGCTAGGGAGCTTCTCGTTCCCCCCTGGTGGTTGATGTAAGCCACCAAGTTTATATTGTCTGACTGGAATCTGATAAACTAGGACAAACCCAGAAGAGGCCAAGCCTTCAGAGCATTGTAGATTGCTCGAAGTTCCAGAATGTTGATCGGGAGGGAGCGTTCCTCCTGAGACCACAGGCTCCCCATCCTGAGAGACTTGCGTCCGTAATCACAGTCTCCCAGGATGGTCGAAGAAAGGATTTCCCTCAAGACAGATGATCTCTCGACCGGTTGTCCAGGGAAATCTGTTGACACAGATCCAAATGATCGCCGTTCCACTGTCTCAGCATGCACAGCTGTAACAGTCTAAGACGTAACCTGGCAAAGCAAATTATGTCCATGCTGGACACCATGAGACCAATTACCTTCATACACTGAGCCACAGATGGCCTTAAGGAGGTCCGGAGGGCAAGAGATGCCGAAGCTAGCTTGAAGCGTCTCTGGTCAGTTAGAAATATCCTCATGGATATTGAATCTATTACAGCACCCGGGAATTCTACCCTGGTGCTTGGAGTAAGAGAACCCTTCTCTAAGTTTATCTTCCATCCAGCCCTTAGAACCCTTGTAAAGATTCTTGGGGCAGTAGCTAGACCAAACGGAAGTGCAATGAACTGGAAGTGCTGATCCAGGAACACAAACCTTAGGACCTGGAAGTGGTCCCTGTGGATTGGAACGTGAAGGTAGGCATCCTTCAGATCTATAGTGGTCATCAACTGTCCTTCCTGATATAGAGGAAGAATAGACCTGTGTCTCCATCTTGAACGAGGGGACATTTAGAAACTTGTTTAAGCACTTTAAGTCCAGAATCGGGCGGAAAGTTCCCTCCTTCTTTGGGACCACAAACAGGTTTGAGTAGTATCCCAAACCTCTTTCTGCGATAGGAACCGGGACAATGACACCTAAGGAGGACAGATCCCGCACGCACACCAGAAAGTCTTCCCTCTTTTCTGGTTTTGAAGACAGGCTTGAGAGGAGAAATCTGCCCTTGGGTGGGTGAGATTTGAAACCTATCTTGTATCCCTGAGCTATGACCTCCAGGACCCACAGATCCTGCCCGTCCCTGGACCAAGCGTCTGAAAACAGCGATAGTCTGTCCCCTACACGATCCAGCGCCGGATCAGGGGCCGCCCCTTCATGCCAATTTGTTCTCTGCAGGCTTCTTGTTCTGCTTGGACTTATTCCAGGATTGAGTCGGCTTCCAAGTGCTCTTGGTTTGCTTGAGCTTAGAGGAGGACTGCTGACGTTGGGGACTTTCCAGAACGAAAATGAGATCCTTGTCCTTTAGATTTGATCTTTTTATCCTGCGGTAAGAAGGCACCCTTGCCCCCCTGTAACCGTGGAGAGGCCTGGACCAAATAAAACCTTTTTCCCTTAAAGAGGAGGGAAAGAAGTTTAGACTTAGAAGTCATGTCTGCCCAATGTGTCTGTAGTGAGAAACAAGAGATTTTAGCATTCAGGCATGTTTGCATCACAGATAAAAGAATTAGCAATTTTCAAAGCTTTAATTCTTTCTTGGATAACATCAAGGGGACCTTCCACCTCGATCAAATTTGCTAAGGAGTCGCACCAGTAGGCCGCAGCTCCAGCAACCGAAGCAAAAGCCGCTGCCGGTTGAAATAAGTATCCCTATGCTGACACATTTTCCTGAGAAAAGTTTCCATCTTCTTATCCATCGGCTCTCTGAAAGACAAACTATCCTCAAGAGGGATAGAAGTACACTTAGCTAACATGGATATAGCGCCATCCACCTTAGAGACGGAACCCCACAACTCCAGCTGAGAGTCCGGGACAGGGAATAATTTCTTAAAGGCAGACGAAAGGGAAAAGGAAGATCCAATTGTATCCCACTCGTTTTTAATAATGTTTGACATTTTTACAGGGACAGGAAAAGTTAGCAGTGCTACCCTGTCCTTGTACACTCTGTCTAATTTAGGGATCAAAGGCATCATCAGGCAACTTGGCCTCTAGAACCTCTAATGTTGACAGAACCTCATTTAGAAGAAAACGTAAGTGTTCAATCTTAAATCTAGAGGCTCCTCTGCAGCCATAGGCCTAAAGGTAGCAGACTCCGAACCAGAAATTTCACCCACAGTGTGACCCATCCTGGGATACTTGAAAGGCAGACAAATCTAGTAAATCACTGGATGTCTCCTGGACCGGAGAAATATGGTTAACCTTTCGCTTGCACTTAGCAGGACGAAATAAAGCACTAAGAGCCTCAGACACCGACGTCTTTAACCGAGCGGAAAAGTCAGATGGTAAAAGGCTGCCTGCAGACGGAGGATCAGGTGTGCTATGGGAAGCTGCATGTGACAATGGAGATGACTGATGGGTATGCACCTCACGTGACGGCGAGTCCTCAGAGGTGGACGGTTCAGTAGTACTAAAGGGGTTAACCTTCTTAGATATAATAACCTTGTTGATGCATATGGGACATAGTTGAGAAGGTGGGCACACCAAGGCCTCCTCACAATATAGACTGAACTTTTTATTTCTCACAAAACGGCACCTCTTTATACTCCCAATGACTGGAGCACTCACCACCTCCTAGACCCAGGCAACAAAGAAAAAGCGACCTCTCCAACAGCTAGCTCAGTCAGGAAGGAGAAAACGAAAGTGTGACCACACCCGGTCACGTTGTCCGCAAGGCAGGACTGCCCCTGCTATGAGAAAAAGTGCACCAAGCTAGAAGCTACACAGCGTTCAAAGTGAAAATAAAAACCTGTATGTTCAGTTACCGCATAACAGCAGCCTATGAGCCCACAAAGCAAAAATAAATCTCTCACATAAAGCAGCATAAAATCAAAGTAACACATTTGATTAATCCCCACTGTTCAATAACCTCCCTCAGGAGATATTAACCCATGATTCTATAAAGATAAAACGAGTCACACTGTGACCCTGTCTTCAGCAATTTCAACATAAGTAAAAATTGAAACGATCTTACCAGAATCCGTGCTGTGGAACAAAAACACAGCCTCTTAAGTGTGACAGTCTTGTAGCATCGCTCCTGACATAGACTGGAGTGAAGAAAGCAGACAGTGAAACTCATCAACACTGGTTGCTTAAGGAGCTGTTAGCAGGCAGTCTGGATGGGTTCGCAGGTTGCATCTCCAGACTAACTTTCGTCAATGCTCTCACTGAGAGGCTGACAAGGCTACTTAAAAACTCCAGTTCCATATCGAAAGGCAAATACCCTTCCTGAGGAACAACTCTGAATCTTCTGACACTTCTCTGCCATCCTCCTGTGACGAAAGGCAAAGCATGACTGGGGGATAGGGGAAGTGGGAGAGGTATTTAAGCATTTGGCTGGGGTGGCTTTGGCGCCTCCTGGTGGCCAGGATCAGCATTCCCAAAAGTACGGAATGAAACCGTGGACTCTCCTTATATTAAGAAGGAAATTAGGCATAGACTGGATGCTATTATTTTGACAGTCACTGGGGGATAAGGGAGCTTTTCTGCCAAAGGATAAGACATCTAAAAAAGCAAATTCAATCTTCAATGCTCTCTAGAATTGGCCCAACCTCAGACACCAATCTTTACTTAGATTTCAGTCAGACATTTTCACAGCAGTGGCTTATGTCAATCATCAGGAAAAAACTCACAATTCCTTAGCAATGATCAGTTGGGCAGAACGCCATCACTGCAGGCTTTTTGCAAAAACACATTCCAGGTGTGTACAATTGGGAGGCAGACTTTCTCAGTCGACAGTCTCTTAACCCAGGGAAATGATCTCTGAATCAGGAAGTCTTCAAACAGATTGTGAGACGTTGGCGTCTGGCAGAGATAGATATCATGGCTTCTAATTTGTATCACAAACTACCTCAGTATTGTGCCAGGTTTCTAGACCTTGAGGCAAGTCTGATTGATGCTTTAGTGGTTCCCTAGTCATTCATCCTGATTTATGTTTTTTTTTTTCCTTAGTTTGTGCGGTCACCCAGAATCATAGCCAGAATCAAGAAGAAACAAGCCACAACAAGTCTGATTGTTCCTGCATTGCCTCTCAGGATTTGGTTTGCAGATGCAGTACACATGTCCTTGTGCCTGCCTTGGAGGCTTCCTCTTCTCGCTCAATGCCCTTTTATCAAGATCTCAAAACTCTGAATTTGACGGCATGGCAATTTAAAACTTAATTTTAAGAGCGGTTTTGCTAACAAGGTTATTGATACCATGATTGAGGCTAGAAAAACAGTTACCAGACGTATTTATCATAAGGTCTGGAAAACATTTTTTTGTGGTGTTCTCCCAAGAGGTTATTGTTGCAATTCTTTCCATCTAAAAGGGGAGGAGAGTCCACGGCTTCATTCATTACTTGTGGGAATTAAGAACCTGGCCACCAGGAGGAGGCAAATATACCCCAGTCAAAGACTTAAATACCTCCCCCACCTCCCTCATCCCCCAGTCATTCTTTGCCTTTTGTCACAGGAAGATGGCAGAGGAGTGCCAGAGTTTCGGAGTAGTCTCTTATGGAGGGTAGTACTCTTTGCAGTGGGACTAGAGTTTTAAGTAGTCTTGTCAGCCTCTCAGTGAGAGCCTAGGGAAAAGAGAGTCTGGAGAAGCAGGGAGAGACTTTCTGCCCAAACCATCCTGACTCATTAACAGCTCCATAAGCAATCAGCGTTGACGAGTTTCGCTGCCTGCTTTCTTCACTCAAGTCCATGCCAGGAGCGAGGCTATTAACCTGTCACACTTGAAGGGCTGTGTTCCTGTTCCATGGTGTAGATTCTGGCAAGACAGTTTAATTTTTTATTAATAATGATAACATAGAAGACAGGGTCACAGTGTGGCGCCTTTTTATCTTTACAGAATCAAGGGTTAATATTCCTGGAAAGGGGCTTATTGAACGGGGGGGGTTATACATGATATTGTTTATTGTGTCCTGTGTTATGTGCGAGATGAGGCTCTGGCAATGTGTGGAACTTTCAGGTTACTTGCGGAAACTTTGCACGGCCATTTTTTGGCGTGTTTTTCCCTAGTGCAGGGGCGGTCCTGCCAGGAATTCCATGTGACTGGGTGTGGTTACAACAGCTAAATGTAAACGGATGTCTAGTACTACTGAGCTGTCCACCTCTGAGGGTTCTTCGTCCCGGGAGGTGCGTTCCCTACATTCATCTCCGAATGCACATGCAGTGCCCCGGGGTCCAACCGTTACTCCTTCAGGAGATTTGTTGGCCTTCAGACTTTGCGGACCAACTGGAATTGGCGGTTTCGAAAGTGATCCATGCCTTACCGCGTTCTGCTAAGCGCAAGCATAGGGCTTATCATAGCAGCCCACCCAGGGTTTGTCCTCGCCGATGGAAGAGCCAGAGGCTCCATACGATGACGAGGCCCACTCCAACTCTTTCGAGGAGGCCCTTTCTGGGTCGGAGTCCGTGTCATCTAAACCTCTGGCGGCGGAGGAGCCTTGTTATAGGTTTAGGATGGAGAATTTGCGCTTTCTGCTATGGCAGGTGCTTGCTACTCTGGAGGTTCGGGAACCTAAGATACCTGAGGAACCTGCGATTCCTAAGCTTGACAAGGTATACGGAGACAAGGTAGTACCTCAGTCTTTCCCGGTTCCCGTTAAAAACAGAATTTATGTTTACCTGATAAATTGCTTTCTCCAACGGTGTGTCCGGTCCACGGCGTCATCCTTACTTGTGGGATATTCTCTTCCCCAACAGGAAATGGCAAAGAGCCCAGCAAAGCTGGTCACATGATCCCTCCCAGGCTCCGCCTACCCCAGTCATTCGACCGACGTTAAGGAGGAATATTTGCATAGGAGAAACCATATGGTACCGTGGTGACTGTAGTTAAAGAAAATAAATTATCAGACCTGATTAAAAAAACCAGGGCGGGCCGTGGACCGGACACACCGTTGGAGAAAGCAATTTATCAGGTAAACATAAATTCTGTTTTCTCCAACATAGGTGTGTCCGGTCCACGGCGTCATCCTTACTTGTGGGAACCAATACCAAAGCTTTAGGACACGGATGAAGGGAGGGAGCAAATCAGGTCACCTAAATGGAAGGCACCACGGCTTGCAAAACCTTTCTCCCAAAAATAGCCTCAGAAGAAGCAAAAGTATCAAACTTGTAAAATTTGGTAAAAGTGTTCAGTGAAGACCAAGTCGCTGCCCTACATATCTGATCAACAGAAGCCTCGTTCTTGAAGGCCCATGTGGAAGCCACAGCCCTAGTGGAATGAGCCGTGATTCTTTCGGGAGGCTGCCGTCCGGCAGTCTCGTAAGCCAATCTGATGATGCTTTTAATCCAAAAAGAGAGAGAGGTAGAAGTTGCTCTTTGACCTCTCCTTTTACCGGAATAAACAACAAACAAGGAAAATGTTTGTCTAAAATCCTTTGTAGCATCTAAATAGAATTTTAGAGCGCGAACAACATCCAAATTGTGCAACAAACGTTCCTTCTTTGAAACTGGTTTCGGACACAGAGAAGGTACGATAATCTCCTGGTTAATGTTTTTGTTAGAAACAACTTTTGGAAGAAAACCAGGTTTAGTACGTAAAACCACCTTATCTGCATGGAACACCAGATAAGGAGGAGAACACTGCAGAGCAGATAATTCTGAAACTCTTCTGGCAGAAGAAATTGCAACTAAAAACAAAACTTTCCAAGATAATAACTTAATATCAACGGAATGTAAGGGTTCAAACGGAACCCCCTGAAGAACTGAAAGAACTAAATTGAGACTCCAAGGAGGAGTCAAAGGTTTGTAAACAGGCTTAATTCTAACCAGAGCCTGAACAAAGGCTTGAACATCTGGCACAGCTGCCAGCTTTTTGTGAAGTAACACAGACAAGGCAGAAATCTGTCCCTTCAGGGAACTAGCAGATAATCCTTTTTCCAATCCTTCTTGAAGGAAGGATAGAATCTTAGGAATCTTAACCTTGTCCCAAGGGAATCCTTTAGATTCACACCAACAGATATATTTTTTCCAAATTTTGTGGTAAATCTTTCTAGTTACAGGCTTTCTGGCCTGAACAAGAGTATCGATAACAGAATCTGAGAATCCTCGCTTCGATAAGATCAAGCGTTCAATCTCCAAGCAGTCAGCTGGAGTGAAACCAGATTCGGATGTTCGAACGGACCCTGAACAAGAAGGTCTCGTCTCAAAGGTAGCTTCCAAGGTGGAGCCAATGACATATTCACCAGATCTGCATACCAAGTCCTGCGTGGCCACGCAGGAGCTATCAAGATCACCGACGCCCTCTCCTGATTGATCCTGGCTACCAGCCTGGGGATGAGAGGAAACGGCGGGAACACATAAGCTAGTTTGAAGGTCCAAGGTGCTACTAGTGCATCCACTAGAGCCGCCTTGGGATCCCTGGATCTGGACCCGTAGCAAGGAACTTTGAAGTTCTGACGAGAGGCCATCAGATCCATGTCTGGAATGCCCTACAGCTGAGTGACTTGGGCAAAGATTTCCGGATGGAGTTCCCACTCCCCCGGATGCAATGTCTGACGACTCAGAAAATCCGCTTCCCAATTTTCCACTCCTGGGATGTGGATAGCAGACAGGTGGCAGGAGTGAGACTCCGCCCATAGAATGATTTTGGTCACTTCTTCCATCGCTAGTGAACTCCTTGTTCCCCCCTGATGGTTGATGTACGCAACAGTTGTCATGTTGTCTGATTGAAACCGTATGAACTTGGCCCTTGCTAGCTGAGGCCAAGCCTTGAGAGCATTGAATATCGCTCTCAGTTCCAGAATATTTATCGGTAGAAGAGATTCTTCCCGAGACCAAAGACCCTGAGCTTTCAGGGATCCCCAGACCGCGCCCCAGCCCATCAGACTGGCGTCGGTCGTGACGATGACCCACTCCGGTCTGCGGAATGTCATCCCTTGTGACAAGTTGTCCAGGGACAGCCACCAACGGAGTGAGTCTCTGGTCCTCTGATTTACTTGTATCTTCGGAGACAGGTCTGTATAGTCCCCATTCCACTGACTGAGCATGCACAGTTGTAATGGTCTTAGATGAATGCGCGCAAAAGGAACTATGTCCATTGCCGCTACCATCAAACCGATCACTTCCATGCACTACGCTATGGAAGGAAGAGGAACGGAATGAAGTATCCGACAAGAGTCTAGAAGTTTTGTTCTTCTGGCCTCTGTCAGAAAAATCCTCATTTCTGAGGAGTCTATTATTGTTCCCAAGAAGGGAACCCTTGTTGACGGAGATAGAGAACTCTTTTCCACGTTCACTTTCCATCCGTGAGATCTGAGAAAGGCCAGGACAATGTCCGTGTGAGCCTTTGCTAGAGGAAGGGACGACGCTTGAATCAGAATGTCGTCCAAGTAAGGTACTACAGCAACGCCCCTTGGTCTTAGCACAGCTAGAAGGGACCCTAGTACCTTTGTGAAAATCCTTGGAGCAGTGGCTAATCCGAAAGGAAGCGCCACGAACTGGTAATGCTTGTCCAGGAATGCGAACCTTAGGAACCGATGATGTTCCTTGTGGATAGGAATATGTAGATACGCATCCTTTAAATCCACTGTGGTCATGAATTGACCTTCCTGGACGGAAGGAAGAATAGTTCGAATGGTTTCCATCTTGAACGATGGAACCTTGAGAAACTTGTTTAAGATCTTGAGATCTAAGATTGGTCTGAACGTTCCCTCTTTTTTGGGAACTATGAACAGATTGGAGTAGAACCCCATCCCTTGTTCTCTTAATGGAACAGGATGAATCACTCCCATTTTCAACAGGTCTTCTACACAATGTAAGAATGCCTGTCTTTATATGTGGTCTGAAGACAACTGAGACCTGTGGAACCTCCCCCTTGGGGGAAGCCCCTTGAATTCCAGAAGATAACCTTGGGAGACTATTTCTAGCGCCCAAGGATCCAGAACATCTCTTGCCCAAGCCTGAGCGAAGAGAGAGAGTCTGCCCCCCACCAGATCCGGTCCCGGATCGGGGGCCAACATTTCAAGCTGTCTTGGTAGCAGTGGCAGGTTTCTTGGCCTGCTTTCCCTTGTTCCAGCCTTGCATTGGTCTCCAAGCTGGCTTGGCTTGAGAAGTATTACCCTCTTGCTTAGAGGACGTAGCACTTTGGGCTGGTCCATTTCTACGAAAGGGACGAAAATTAGGTTTATTTTTTGCCTTGAAAGGCCGATCCTGAGGAAGGGCGTGGCCCTTACCCCCAGTGATATCAGAGATAATCTCTTTCAAGTCAGGACCAAACAGCGTTTTCCCCTTGAAAGGAATGTTAAGTAGCTTGTTCTTGGAAGACGCATCAGCTGACCAAGATTTCAACCAAAGCGCTCTGCGCGCCACAATAGCAAACCCAGAATTCTTAGCCGCTAACCTAGCCAATTGCAAAGTGGCGTCTAGGGTGAAAGAATTAGCCAATTTGAGAGCATTGATTATGTCCATAATCTCCTCATAAGGAGGAGAATCACTATCGACCGCCTTTATCAGCTCATCGAACCAGAAACATGCGGCTGTAGCTACAGGGACAATGCATGAAATTGGTTGTAGAAGGTAACCCTGCTGAACAAACATCTTTTTAAGTAAACCTTCTAATTTTTTATCCATAGGATCTTTGAAAGCACAACTATCCTCTATGGGTATAGTGGTGCGTTTGTTTAAAGTGGAAACCGCTCCCTCGACCTTGGGGACTGTCTGCCATAAGTCCTTTCTGGGGTCGACCATAGGAAACAATTTTTTAAATATGGGAGGAGGGACGAAAGGAATACCGGGCCTTTCCCATTCTTTATTAACAATGTCCGCCACCCGCTTGGGTATAGGAAAAGCTTCTGGGAGCCCCGGGACCTCTAGGAACTTGTCCATTTTACATAGTTTCTCTGGGATGACCAACTTGTCACAATCATCCAGAGTGGATAATACCTCCTTAAGCAGAATGCGGAGATGTTCCAACTTAAATTTAAACGTAATCACATCAGGTTCAGCTTGTTGAGAAATGTTCCCTGAATCAGTAATTTCTCCCTCAGACAAAACCTCCCTGGCCCCATCAGACTGGGTTAGGGGCCCTTCAGAACCATTATTATCAGCGTCGTCATGCTCTTCAGTATCTAAAACAGAGCAGTCGCGCTTACGCTGATAAGTGTTCATTTTGGCTAAAATGTTTTTGACAGAATTATCCATTACAGCCGTTAATTGTTGCATAGTAAGGAGTATTGGCGCGCTAGATGTACTAGGGGCCTCCTGAGTGGGCAAGACTCGTGTAGACGAAGGAGGGAATGATGCAGTACCATGCTTACTCCCCTCACTTGAGGAATCATCTTGGGCATCATCGTCATTGTCACATAAATCACATTTATTTAAATGAATAGGAATTCTGGCTTCCCCACATTCAGAACACAGTCTATCTGGTAGCTCAGACATGTTAAACAGGCATAAACTTGATAACAAAGTACAAAAAACGTTTTAAAATAAAACCGTTACTGTCACTTTAAATTTTAAACTGAACACACTTTATTACTGCAATTGCGAAAAAACAGAATTTGTGTTTACCTGATAAATTTCTTTCTCCAACGGTGTGTCCGGTCCACGGCGTCATCCTTACTTGTGGGATATTCTCTTCCCCAACAGGAAATGGCAAAGAGCCCAGCAAAGCTGGTCACATGATCCCTCCTAGGCTCCGCCTACCCCAGTCATTCGACCGACGTTAAGGAGGAATAATAGCATAGGAGAAACCATATGGTACCGTGGTGACTGTAGTTAAAGAAAATAAATTATCAGACCTGATTAAAAAACCAGGGCGGGCCGTGGACCGGACACACCGTTGGAGAAAGAAATTTATCAGGTAAACACAAATTCTGTTTTCTCCAACATAGGTGTGTCCGGTCCACGGCGTCATCCTTACTTGTGGGAACCAATACCAAAGCTTTAGGACACGGATGAAGGGAGGGAGCAAATCAGGTCACCTAAATGGAAGGCACCACGGCTTGCAAAACCTTTCTCCCAAAAATAGCCTCAGAAGAAGCAAAAGTATCAAACTTGTAAAATTTGGTAAAAGTGTGCAGTGAAGACCAAGTCGCTGCCCTACATATCTGATCAACAGAAGCCTCGTTCTTGAAGGCCCATGTGGAAGCCACAGCCCTAGTGGAATGAGCTGTGATTCTTTCGGGAGGCTGCCGTCCGGCAGTCTCGTAAGCCAATCTGATGATGCTTTTAATCCAAAAAGAGAGAGAGGTAGAAGTTGCTTTTTGACCTCTCCTTTTACCTGAATAAACAACAAACAAGGAAGATGTTTGTCTAAAATCCTTTGTAGCATCTAAATAGAATTTTAGAGCGCGAACAACATCCAAATTGTGCAACAAGCGTTCCTTCTTTGAAACTGGTTTCGGACACAGAGAAGGTACGATAATCTCCTGGTTAATGTTTTTGTTAGAAACAACTTTTGGAAGAAAACCAGGTTTAGTACGTAAAACCACCTTATCTGCATGGAACACCAGATAAGGAGGAGAACACTGCAGAGCAGATAATTCTGAAACTCTTCTAGCAGAAGAAATTGCAACTAAAAACAAAACTTTCCAAGATAATAACTTAATATCAACGGAATGTAAGGGTTCAAACGGAACCCCCTGAAGAACTGAAAGAACTAAATTGAGACTCCAAGGAGGAGTCAAAGGTTTGTAAACAGGCTTGATTCTAACCAGAGCCTGAACAAAGGCTTGAACATCTGGCACAGCTGCCAGTTTTTTGTGAAGTAACACCGACAAGGCAGAAATCTGTCCCTTCAGGGAACTTGCCGATAATCCTTTTTCCAATCCTTCTTGAAGGAAGGATAGAATCCTAGGAATCTTAACCTTGTCCCAAGGGAATCCTTTAGATTCACACCAACAGATATATTTTTTCCAAATTTTGTGGTAAATCTTTCTAGTTACAGGCTTTCTGGCCTGAACAAGAGTATCGATAACAGAATCTGAGAAACCTCGCTTCGATAAAATCAAGCGTTCAATCTCCAAGCAGTCAGCTGGAGTGAAACCAGATTCGGATGTTCGAACGGACCCTGAACAAGAAGGTCTCGTCTCAAAGGTAGCTTCCAAGGTGGAGCCGATGACATATTCACCAGATCTGCATACCAAGTCCTGCGTGGCCACGCAGGAGCTATCAAGATCACCGACGCCCTCTCCTGATTGATCCTGGCTACCAGCCTGGGGATGAGAGGAAACGGCGGGAACACATAAGCTAGTTTGAAGGTCCAAGGTGCTACTAGTGCATCCACTAGAGCCGCCTTGGGATCCCTGGATCTGGACCCGTAGCAAGGAACTTTGAAGTTCTGACGAGAGGCCATCAGATCCATGTCTGGAATGCCCCATAGTTGAGTGACTTGGGCAAAGATTTCCGGATGGAGTTCCCACTCCCCCGGATGCAATGTCTGACGACTCAGAAAATCCGCTTCCCAATTTTCCACTCCCGGGATGTGGATAGCAGACAGGTGGCAGGAGTGAGACTCCGCCCATAGAATAATCTTGGTCACTTCTTCCATCGCTAGGGAACTCCTTGTTCCCCCCTGATGGTTGATGTACGCAACAGTCGTCATGTTGTCTGATTGAAACCGTATGAACTTGGTCCTCGCTAGCTGAGGCCAAGCCTTGAGAGCATTGAATATCGCTCTCAGTTCCAGAATATTTATCGGTAGAAGAGATTCTTCCCGAGACCAAAGACCCTGAGCTTTCAGGGATCCCCAGACCGCGCCCCAGCCCATCAGACTGGCGTCGGTCGTGACAATGACCCACTCTGGTCTGCGGAATGTCATCCCTCGTGACAGGTTGTCCAGGGACAGCCACCAACGGAGTGAGTGTCTGGTCCTCTGATTTACTTGTATCTTTGGAGACAAGTCTGTATAGTCCCCATTCCACTGACTGAGCATGCACAGTTGTAATGGTCTTAGATGAATGCGCGCAAAAGGAACTATGTCCATTGCCGCTACCATCAACCCGATCACTTCCATGCACTGAGCTACGGAAGGAAGAGGAACGGAATGAAGTATCCGACAAGAGTCCAGAAGTTTTGTCTTTCTGGCCTCTGTTAGAAAAATCCTCATTTCTGAGGAGTCTATAATTGTTCCCAAGAAGGGAACCCTTGTTGACGGGGATAGAGAACTCTTTTCCACGTTCACTTTCCAGCCGTGAGATCTGAGAAAGGCCAGGACGATGTCCGTGTGAGCCTTTGCTCGAGGGAGGGACGACGCTTGAATCAGAATGTCGTCCAGGTAAGGTACTACTGCAATGCCCCTTGGTCTTAGTACCGCTAGAAGGGACCCTAGTACCTTTGTGAAAATCCTTGGAGCAGTGGCTAATCCGAAAGGAAGCGCCACAAACTGGTAATGTTTGTCCAGGAATGCAAACCTTAGGAACCGATGATGTTCCTTGTGGATAGGAATATGTAGATACGCATCCTTTAAATCCACCGTGGTCATGAATTGACCTTCCTGGATGGAAGGAAGGATAGTTCGAATGGTTTCCATCTTGAACGATGGGACCTTGAGAAATTTGTTTAAGATCTTGAGATCTAAGATTGGTCTGAACGTTCCCTCTTTTTTGGGAACTATGAACAGATTGGAGTAGAACCCCATCCCTTGTTCTCTTAATGGAACAGGATGAATCACTCCCATTTTTAACAGGTCTTCTACACAATGTAAGAACGCCTGTCTTTTTATGTGGTCTGAAGACAACTGAGACCTGTGGAACCTCCCCCTTGGGGGAAGTCCCTTGAATTCCAGAAGATAACCCTGGGAGACTATTTCTAGCGCCCAAGGATCCAGAACATCTCTTGCCCAAGCCTGAGCGAAGAGAGAGAGTCTGCCCCCCACCAGATCCGGTCCCGGATCGGGGGCCAATATTTCATGCTGTCTTGGTAGCAGTGATAGGTTTCTTGGCCTGCTTTCCCTTGTTCCAGCCTTGCATTGGTCTCCAAGCTGGCTTGGCTTGAGAAGTATTACCCTCTTGCTTAGAGGACGTAGCACTTTGGGCTGGTCCGTTTTTACGAAAGGGACGAAAATTAGGTCTATTTTTTGCCTTGAAAGTCCTATCCTGAGGAAGGGCGTGGCCCTTACCCCCAGTGATATCAGAGATAATCTCTTTCAAGTCAGGGCCAAACAGCGTTTTCCCCTTGAAAGGAATGTTTAGTAACTTGTTCTTGGAAGACGCATCAGCCGACCAAGATTTCAACCAAAGCGCTCTGCGCGCCACAATAGCAAACCCAGAATTCTTAGCCGCTAACCTAGCCACTTGCAAAGTGGCGTCTAGAGTGAAAGAATTAGCCAATTTGAGAGCATTGATTCTGTCCATAATCTCCTCATAAGGAGGAGAATCACTATCGAGCACCTTTATCAGTTCATCAAACCAGAAATATGCAGCTGTAGTGACAGGGACAATGCATGAAATGGGTTGTAGAAGGTAACCCTGCTGAACAAACATCTTTTTAAGCAAACCTTCTAATTTTTTATCCATAGGATCTTTGAAAGCACAACTATCCTCTATGGGTATAGTGGTGCGTTTGTTTAAAGTAGAAACCGCTCCCTCGACCTTGGGGACTGACTGCCATAAGTCCTTTCTGGGGTCGACCATAGGAAACAATTTTTTAAATATGGGGGGAGGGACGAAAGGAATACCGGGCCTTTCCCATTCTTTATTAACAATGTCCGCCACCCGCTTGGGTATAGGAAAAGCTTCTGGGAGCCCCGGCACCTCTAGGAACTTGTCCATTTTACATAGTTTCTCTGGAATGACCAACTTTTCACAATCATCCAGAGTGGATAATACCTCCTTAAGCAAAATGCGGAGATGTTCCAACTTAAATTTAAATGTAATCACATCAGATTCAGCCTGATGAGAAATGTTCCCTGAATCAGTAATTTCTCCCTCAGACAAAACCTCCCTGGCCCCCTCAGATTGGATTAGGGGCCCTTCAGAGATATTAATATCAGCGTCGTCATGCTCTTCAGTAACTAAAACAGAGCAGCCACGCTTACGCTGACAAGGGTTCATTTTGGCTAAAATGTTTTTGACAGAATTATCCATTACAGCCGTTAATTGTTGCATAGTAAGGAGTATTGGCGCGCTAGATGTACTAGGGGCCTCCTGAGTGGGCAAGACTCGTGTAGACGAAGGAGGGAATGATGCAGTACCATGCTTACTCCCCTCACTTGAGGAATCATCTTGGGCATCATTGTCATTATCACATAAATCACATTTATTTAAATGAATAGGAATTCTGGCTTCCCCACATTCAGAACACAGTCTATCTGGTAGTTCAGACATGATAAACAGGCATAAGCTTGATAAGAAAGTACAAAAAACGTTTTAAAATAAAACCGTTACTGTCACTTTAAATTTTAAACTGAACACACTTTGTTACTGCAATTGCGAAAAAACATGAAGGAATTGTTCAAAAATCACCAAATTTTCACCACAGTGTCTTAAAGCCTTAAAAATATTGCACACCAAATTTGGAAGCTTTAACCCTTAAAATAACGGAACCGGAGCCGTTTTAAGCTTTAACCCCTTTACAGTCCCTGGTATCTGCTTTGCTGAGACCCAACCAAACCCAAAGGGGAATACGATACCAAATGACGCCTTCAGAAGTCTTTTATAAGTATCAGAGCTCCTCTCACATGCGACTGCATGCCATGCCTCTCAAAAACAAGTGCGCCACACCGGCGCGAAAATGAGACCCTGCTTATGCTTTGGGAAAGCCCCTAAGAAATAAGGTGTCTAATACCGTGCCTGCCGATATTATTATATCAAAATACCCAGATAAAATGATTCCTCAAGGCTAAATATGTGTTAATAATGAATCGATTTAGCCCAGAAAAGTCTACAGTCTAAATAAGCCCTTGTAAAGCCCTTATTTACGATCGTAATAAATATGGCTTACCGGATCCCATAGGGAAAATGACAGCTTCCAGCATTACATCGTCTTGTTAGAATGTGTCATACCTCAAGCAGCAAGAGACTGCACACTGTTCCCCCAACTGAAGTTAATTGCTCTCAACAGTCCTGTGTGGAACAGCCATGGATTTTAGTTACGGTTGCTAAAATCATTTTCCTCATACAAACAGAAATCTTCATCTCTTTTCTGTTTCTGAGTAAATAGTACATACCAGCACTATTTCAAAATAACAAACTCTTGATTGAATAATAAAAAACTACAGTTAAACACTAAAAAACTCTAAGCCATCTCCGTGGAGATGTTGCCTGTACAACGGCAAAGAGAATGACTGGGGTAGGCGGAGCCTAGGAGGGATCATGTGACCAGCTTTGCTGGGCTCTTTGCCATTTCCTGTTGGGGAAGAGAATATCCCACAAGTAAGGATGACGCCGTGGACCGGACACACCTATGTTGGAGAAAACATGAAGGAATTGTTCAAAATTCACCAAATTTTCACCACAGTGTCTTAAAGCCTTAAAAGTATTGCACACCAAATTTGGAAGCTTTAACCCTTAAAATAACGGAACCGGAGCCGTTTTTAACTTTAACCCCTTTACAGTCCCTGGTATCTGCTTTGCTGAGACCCAACCAAGCCCAAAGCAGAATACGATACCAAATGATGCCTTCAGAAAGACTTTTCTATGTATCAGAGCTCCACACACATGCAGCTGCATGCCATGCTGTTCTCAAAAACAAGTGCGCCATACCGGCGCGAAAATGAGGCTCTGACTATGATTAGGGAAAGCCCCTATAGAATAAAGTGTCTAAAACAGTGCCTGCCGATATTATTTAACAAAAAATACCCAGATTAAATGATTCCTCAAGGCTAAATGTGTGTAAATATGATCGATTTAGCCCAGAAAATGTCTACAGTCTTAATAAGCCCTTGTGAAGCCCTTATTTACGATCTTAATAAACATGGCTTACCGGATCCCATAGGGAAAATGACAGCTTCCAGCATTACATCGTCTTGTTAGAATGTGTCATACCTCAAGCAGCAAGAGACTGCTCACTGTTCCCACAACTGAAGTTAATTGCTCTCAACAGTCCTGTGTGGAACAGCCATGGATTTTAGTGACGGTTGCTAAAATCATTTTCCTCATACAAATAGAAATCTTCATCTCTTTTCTGTTTCTGAGTAAATAGTACATACCAGCACTATTTCAAAATAACAAACTCTTGATTGAATAATAAAAACTACAGTTAAACACTAAAAAACTCTAAGCCATCTCCGTGGAGATGTTGCCTGTACAACGGCAAAGAGAATGACTGGGGTAGGCGGAGCCCGGGAGGGATCATGTGACCAGCTTTGCTGGGCTCTTTGCCATTTCCTGTTGGGGAAGAGAATATCCCACAAGTAAGGATGACGCCGTGGACCGGACACACCTATGTTGGAGAAATGGCTGTTATTAGGAACGAATGGGAGCGATTAGGTTCTTCCTTTTCCCCTTCTTTTAAAAAACTGTTCCCCGTTCCAGACTCTCAGCTTGAGCTGTGGGGGACCATCCCTAAGGTGGATAGGGCTATCTCTATGCTCACAAAGCGGATGACTATTCCCCTCAAGAATAGTTCATTGTTTAAAAAGCCCATGGATAAAAAGTTGGAAAACATGTTGAGAAAGATGTTTCAGCCCACAGGGTTTGTTTTTCAGCCAGCAGCGGCCGTTGCGACGGTTGCTGGAGCTGCAACATATTGGTGTGAATCCTTGTGTAAAATGGTCGAGGGGGAGACATCTATCGACAAGATACAGGAGAAGATTAAGGCGCTGAAGATCGCCAATTCTTTCATCTGTGATGCCAATATGCAAATCATTTGCCTGAATACTAAGGTGTCAGGTTTTTCTGTTTTATAGCACGCAGGGCTCTGTGGCTAAAATCTTGGTCTGCAGACATGACCTCTAAGGTGAGGCTGTTGTCCCTGCATTTTCAAGGAAAGATCCTGTTAGGTCCAGGATTGGATTAAACTATATATCCACGGGAGGCAAGGGAGCTTCCTACCGCAGGATAAGAAGGCTAAGCCTAAAGGATCTACTTTTCGTCCTTTTCATGCAGACAAGGCCCAGCGCCAGCAACTCGCCGCAAAAGTGGACGTCCCTGAGGGTCTTCACCAAGGTTCTGGGGGCGCTGCTTGCAGTGGCAAGATTTAGGGGCATTGCGGTGGCACCTTAACTGGACGACATCCTAGTTCAGGAGCCGTCGCTCAGCCTTGCAGAGGATCATTCGAGGGCTCTCCTTCTGCTCCAATCTCACGGTTGGAAGATCAACTCAGGAAAGAGCTCCCTGGTTCCCAGCAATAGGATGGAGTTCCTGGGCACGATAATAGACTATGTCCATGAAGATATTTCTCACAGATCAGCGAGGGAAGGAAGCTTGCGTCCACCTGTCTTGCCCTTCAGTCCTCCACAAGCCCGTCGGTGGCTCAATGTATGGAGGTGATAGGTCTCATGGTGTCAAGCATAGATGTCATCCCATTCGCCAGATTCCATCTCAGACCTCTTCAATTGTGCATGCTGAGACAGTGGAACGGCGATCATACAGATCTATCACAGCTGATATCCATGGATGATCGGACTCGGAGCTCCCTCTCTTGGTGGATCCGTGTGGAGCAACTGTCCATGGGGACATCCTTCTTGAGACCGTCCTGGGAGATTGTGACCACACGCCAGTCTGACAGGATGGGGAGCTGTGTGGGGTGCCAGGATGGCACAAGGAAAGTGGTCCAGGGAGGAGTCTCTCCTTCCTATCAACATCCTAGAACTACAAGCAATTTACAATTCTCTGAAGGCATGGTCTTTTCTGGAGTCGGTCAGTTTCATCAAATTCCAGACCGACAACATTACCTCGGTGGCTTACATCAACCATCAGGGAGGTACGAGGAGCTCCCTCGCGATGAGAGGTGTGTCGGATTCTGGAGTGGGTGGAGTCCCACGACTGCTCGCTCTCAGCGATTCACATTCCAGGTGTGGACAACTAGGAAGCAGACTTTCTCAGCACACAATCCTTCCATCAGGGGGAATGGTCTCTTCACCCCGAGGTGTTTGCGTAGATTTGTCACAGATGGGGAGCGCCGGAGATAGCTCTTATGGCGTCCAGACTCAATTGCAAGCTACCTCAATACGGGTCGAGGTCCAGGGGATCCCCAGGCAGAGCTGATAGATGCCTTAGCGGTTCCTTGGGGATTCAGCCTAGCTTACATTTTCCCACCGTTACCACTTCTACCTCGCGTAGTTGCACGCATCAAACAGGACTGGGCCCCAGCCATTCCGATTGCTCCTTCGTGGCTGCAGAGGACGTGGTTTGCTGATCTGGTGGGGATGTCATCCTCTCCGCTGTGGAGGTTACCCTTTTGCAGGAATCTGCTGTCACAGGGCCCCTTTCAACATTGAAATCTAGATTCTCTGAGGCTGACAGCGTGGAGATTGAATGCCTAGTCTTAGCCAAGAGAGGATTTTCAGAAAGTGTGATTGATACTCTAATTCAGGCAAGGAAGCCAGTCACTCGTCGCATCTACCATAAGGTGTGGAGGACTTGTCCTGCTGTGAAAAGCATGGACATCATTGGCACAAGCTGAAGGTATCCATGATTCTGTCCTTTCTCCAAGATGGGTTGGAGAAGGGTCTTGCCGCTAGTTCCTTAAAGGGACAGATTTCGGCATTATCAGTTTTGTTGCATAGGAGACTTGCTGAGCACCCTGACATTCAATCTTTTATTCAGGCTCTGTCTAGAATCAGGCCTGTCT
The DNA here is from genome assembly GCF_027579735.1 of Bombina bombina. NCBI lineage: Eukaryota > Metazoa > Chordata > Amphibia > Anura > Bombinatoridae > Bombina > Bombina bombina. The sequence continues at coordinate 21,479 of NW_026512731.1, forward strand.
TTCGACAGTCGGCTCCACCTTGGAGCTTAAACTTAGTCCTCAGGGTTTTGCAGAGGATTCCGATTGAACCTATGCATTCCATAGACATTAAGATTCTGTCCTGGAAGGTTCTCTTCCTTTTCACTATTGCATCTAAACTAGATGCCTTGCAATGTGATCCCCCTTATCTGGTGTTTCATGCGGTAAGGCTGTACTTCGCACTGGGTTGGGGTTTCTCCCCAAGGTGGTGTCTAACCGTAACATCAATCAGAAAATAGTTGTTCCTTCTTTGTGTCCTAACCCTTCTTCTTCAAAGGAGAGTTTACTTCATAACCTGAACGTGGTTCGTGCCTTGAATTTCTATCTTCAGGCTACAAAGGATTTCAGACAGTCTACATCTCTTTTTGTGGTCTATTCTGGGAAGCGCAAGGGGCAAAGGGCCTCTGCTACATCTTTTTCTTTTTGGTTGAGGAGCTTGATTCGCTTGGCTTATAAAACAGCGGGACATAAGCCTCCTCAGAGGATCATGGCTCATTCGACTAGAGCTGTGGGTTCATCTTGGGCCTTCAAGAATGAGGCCTGTATGGAGCAATTTTATAAGGCGGCTACCTGGTCCTCCTTACACAGTTTTACAAATTTGACATTTTTGCTTCTGCGGAAGCTGTTTTTGGGAGAAAGGTTTTGCAGGCTGTAGTGCCCTCAGATTAGGGTCCGCCATTTACCCTCCTAGTTTCATTCAGTGTCCTCTAGAGCTTGGGTATATGTTCCCACAAGTAATGAATGAAGCCATGGACTCTCCACCCCTTTAGACGGAAAACAAATTATGCTTACCTGATAATTTAATTTCCATCGAGGGGAGTCCACGACTCCCGCCCGTATCTCCGTTGGGCGGCCCTAAATTTATCATCTTCTAGCACCTTTTTTACCCTATTTCTCCTACTGTTCCTGGTTTCCTCGGCAGAATGACTGGGGGATGAGGGAAGTGGGGGAGGTATTTAAGCCTTTGGCTGGGGTGTCTTTGCCTCCTCCTGGTGGCCAGGTTCTTAATTCCCACAAGTAATGACTCTCCTCCCCTCAATGGAAATTAAATCAGGTAAGCATAATTTATGTTTTTAGAATTCCTAGAGTTCTTGAGTTCAAGCAGGAAGGTCTAAAATAAAGGTTTATCAGCTAGTTCCCTGAAAGGTCAGATTTCAGCTCTGTTTTGTTTAATAAAAAAAAAAAATGCTAAAATTCCTGACTTTTAGGCCTTTTTCCAGGCTCTGGTTAGAATTAAATCAGTTATTTGGCCAGTTTCTCCTCTTTAGAATCTTAATCTAGTTTTGATGGTTCTTCAAACTACTATCAATCAGGGAATAGTGGTTACTTCTTTTTGTCCAGCTCCTAAGAATTCATCTCCTCTACAAACTGGATGTTGTATGAGATCTCAAATATTATGTGGAAGACACAAAAGACTTCAGAGTTTCTTCTTCCCTCTTTGTTAATTTTTCTAGGCCTCACAAGGCTGCTACTTTAGCAGCTTGGCGTAAAGCTTTAAGTTGCAAGCCCTATTTGGTTGCAGGAAAAAGTCCCCCTGAGCACATTACTACTTATTTCTACTAGAGCCGTTGCTTCTTCTTGGGCCTTTAGTAATGAGTCTTTTATTGATCATATGTGTAAGGCAGGTACGTGGCCATCTTTAAGCACATTTTTTAAATCTTATCACTTTGATGAGTATGCTTCTTCTGAGGCTGCTGTATGCAGGAAAGTTCTGCGGGCCGTATTGCCTGATTAGTAACACCCTGCCTTCTTGTTGACTTATCTGCTTGGGTATAAATTCCCACATGTGATGACTTGTGGAGTCTCACCATCTGATGAAAGAAAACAAAATTTAAGCTTACCTTTATGAAAGTGAGAGTCCATGAGCCCCGCCCTCTCTTTTTGTTCAGGTGGCAGCAATACTTGTTTTTGCACTTCTTTGCCCCATTTTATCTTTCCTGCTTTTCTTTCCTCATCATCTACTTGACTATATGTATGCCTGAGGATCATGGGAAGGATTTAAAGGGACAGTCTAGTCAAAATTAAACTTTCATGATTAAGACAGGGCATGCAATTTTAAAAAAACTTTCCAGTTTACTTTTATCATCCAATTTGCTTTGTGCTCTTTGTATTCATTGTTGAAAGCTAAACCTAGGTAGGCTCATATGCTAATTTCTAAGCCCTTGAAGGCTCTCTCTTATCATAGTGCATTTTGACAGTTTTTACAGCTAGACAGAGCTAGTTCATGTGTGCCATATAGATAACATTTTGCTCAGAGTTATTTATGAGTCAGCACTGATTGGCTAAAATGCAAGTCTGCCAAAAGAACTGAAATAAGGAAGCAGTCTGCAGAGGCTTAGATACAAGGTAATCACAGAGGTAAAAAGCATATTAATATAACCGTGTTGGTTATGCAAAACTAGGGAATGGGTAATAAAGGGATTATCCTTTTAAACAATAAAAATTCTGGAGTAGACTGTCCCTTTAAAGATCTGTTGTGTTGGGGTGTCTTTTCCTTCTTCCTAGTGGTCAGGAGGGGAATATTTCCACACATAATGACTTGTAGACACCATCATGAAAGAAATTAATCAGGTACGCATACATTTTATTATTAAAAACGAACACCTGCATGTCTTAGAAGAAGAGTCTGCAAGACTTTCCATCCAGAATGGAATGTTAATATGCAAATTGACAAATATTAAAAAATGTCAGCACTGAGGAAGCCATTGATTTAGTACAGTGTTTCTCGAATAATGGAAACCTAACAGGCTAGATTTAAAGAATTTTCCTAACTCAGCACAGGTGAGACATATTGACTGAGCTAATGAACAACATTAGAAGGGAAATACTTCAAATCTGACCTGTTATGGCTCCTTGAGGACTGCCATTGAGAAACACTGTTCTAGTGGAATGCGCAACAGCTTCATTAAGACAAAGAAACCTGGCTTAACATGGAACTTCTTAAATGTGAAGGAAGACACGTCTTGTGGGGTTCTTAAAATATTTGTTTTACTGTGCCAAGTTAAATTTGGACAGGGTAAGGAGCATGTACATATTGACAAAATGGATTAATTGACCCCTCTGCAAAACCAGAATTTTGGATACATTAAAATGTATCTAATATTTTTATTTTTTGCATAAATTGAAGTGAAAAATCAGGAATATTTTCTTATTTTTAGTTACATCTTTTTGTATTTAAATACCAGAACTCTAAAATAAAATTCTGTTGGTGTTCTTTTCCCCATGTTTGGGTATTTCTGCAAACTAGTTATTTTCATAAAGTACTTGCCCTGGTAATAAATAAGGTATGATCTGTGTGCATACCTTCTATAAAAACACTGAAATTGATATTTAAATGGAAAAGGCTTGAAAGTAAAGGGGTTTAAGGAAAAAAGCAAACAAAACAAAAAAATATATACTTACCTGTTAAAATCTTTTCTTTCACAATGATGATGGTCCACAGTCCTCCATAACATATGGGATATATTTCCTGCCACTATCAGAGCTTAAAATCCCTAATAGTCGACAGTTCTCCATACCACATAGGATTAAAACCCAAGCAGATGGTCTATGTTAGGGAAAGGGTGGGATCATTTTTTCTGGCAGTTTCTATTTAGCAGACACCACAGCCTGAAGGACTTGCAGAGAAGCAAAAACATATTAAAAAAAAAAAAATTTGGAAAAAGTATGCAGAGAAGACCATGTGACAGCCTTGCAAGTCTGCTCCAAAGATGCAAAATTTTAAAAAGCCCATGATGTAACAAATGCTCTAGTAGAAAGAGTTGCGATACACTTAGGAGTCAACTTTCCCGCCACCAACTAAGCCTTGTGAATCACTTGTTTAGGCTAAGAAGCCAACGCTACCTTAGTAGCTTTTTGTCCTTTACTCTAACAGTTGCTCCTAGAATTAGAAACAATGAAGGGATAACAATTTCTTGATTGATATTTTCTGTAGAAACTACCTTAGGCAGGAAATCATATTTGGTACAAAGTACAGCCTTATCCTTGTGAATGATTAAACATGTAGAATCACAAGACAGTGCTGACAATTAACAATCTCTTCTGCAAGGGGAGTTTCTGAACATAAAAAGTAATTTCCTAGACGACAGAATAATGTCAGTGGAACCCATTGGTTCAAAGGGAGAACCTTGTAATACGGAAAGAAGTAGATTCAAAATCCAGGGTGTAGAAATAGGTTTTACAACTGGCCTAATTTGAACTAAACCCTGAACAAGTCTGAACATCAGGAAGTTTAGCTAACTTCCAATAAAAAAGAGAGAAAACATAAATTTGACCCTTTTGGAAACTAGCAGACAACCCCTTGTCAAGTCCATCCTGTACAAATTGAAGGATTCTAGGAATCTTAAAGGAATACCAAAAAAATCCTTTTGGAAGAGCACCACTAAAACATGCCTTCCAAATTTTGTGATAAATCTTTTGTGTCACAGGCTTTATAGCTTGTATTAAAGGGAAATCTCTGTCTCAAAACTAGGCGTTAAATCTGTTAAATTAACGGCGTGGAGGTTGGAGATCCTGATGGAAAAGAGGACCTTGCGACAATAGGTCTGGTCTTAGAGGAAGAATCCATGAAAGAGATGAGGACATCTACACTAGACCCGCATACCATGTACTGCAGGGCCAGGCTGGAGCAATTAAGATAACGGATGCCGACTCCTGTCTGATTCGAGCAATGACTCTTGATTGAAGAACAAAACAGAAGAAAAGGTATGCTGGATGAAAACCATGGATATGCCAAGGTGTCTATCATGTGAGGTTTTGGGTCTTTTGATGCCGTACAATAAATTGGGAACTTGTGATTTAAGTGAGAGGCCATCAGATTTATGTTCTGTAAATTCATTTGATCACTAAGGGATTCAAAGCAATCTGTTATTGCAAATTAAGATTATTTGTCTATGCTACTTCAGTGGTCAACGAATTAAGAGGTCTCCTGTGAAAAGGGGCAAAATAAACTGCATCTGGAGCAGTTACTATAAGAACCACCATCTCCATGCACTGAATTACTGAAGGAAATTGAGCCTTTTCTAGGGAAAGACACGCCCACTTAATATTTACTTTGCTAAATTCTGTCAGGAACTAGATGCATAAGAATTGAGTGTATTATGACTCCTATAAATACTACTCTTATAGCAGGATATAATAGGCTTTTCGGTACATTTATTCTCCGACCATTGTATTAAAGAAAATCAGATTTTTTTTTTGTGTGAATCTTAAAATATATAAACTTATACATAAGTTTATACAAAGTTATTAATCTGTACATGACATATACATAAGTATGTAGTATATATGTATATAAGTTAGCATACACACATATTTAGCCTATCATGTGGCCTTACGGACAAGAGAAGAACCACATATAGAACAACAGGTACACAGTAGATACTTGTAAATTCATGTCCAGAATAAGCAGAGACTTTGTATGCTTTTAAATACACTTTTGGATTTTTATATTATACACTTGCTGGTTTTCTGGACTGCTTTTGTTCCTGTAGCATATGCTGAATAAGTGTCCCCTATGCTTAACCGGAGATCAGTCAGCTGGACGGCTGAGAAGCTCCAGCCTGTTTGAATAGCAACTGGAGGTACTCTGTTTGATGAAAGTGCATCTTGTATTATTATACTTACAACAGTCAAACTGTGCTGGGCTATTGTGGTTACTTTATTTCCATCTCTTATAGGAATCCTAACCGGTGGCCTCTCTAGATCACTCTCTTAAGCAGTGTGTCCTAATATCAGTTAGCTGGATGACTGAAGTACCAGCCTGCCCTATCAGCACCATCAAGGTGCTTCTCATTTGTGAGTAGCCATTTGTTATTATATTTCATTGGTTACCTGAAGGTACTAGGCCATTTGGCGCCTCTTTTTTTTCTTTTTCTTTTGAGATTTTAGAAAATACAGCCCTATAATTTCCTGAGCTGATTTCTGCCTAGTAAAAGCTCCTGAGTAGATAGTAATGCCTGGGAAACTGAGGGGGCGGGCTAGAGAAGCCAGTTTACCTCAGAGAAAGCTTGAAAGCCATTTTGAGTGTAAGAAAATTATATAAATGTGCACAAAGCATAATAAATACTCTTCCCTCGTAACATGCTCCCCTGTATAACCAGAGTTTCCTCTATTGACCAGCTAACTGCACTAAGCAGATAATGGTTTTAGAAAATAGGTGCCTGGTCTTTTAAGACAAAGTGCCATAAATATTTCCCCAGAGCTGCCAGAGGGCTGTGAAGTGCAACAGTGTTACTTGGCTATGTAACGGATAAGAATAGGGTAGGAAGGGAATTGAAAAAAAGAAAAAAAAGTTTGTCATGAGGAGAGAAAGCTAAGTCCCCTGGCTATGCTGTACTTGTTGTCAGAGTACTTACAAATAGCCTCTGGGCTATGTGTGTGCTGTGTAAAGTCACTTACCATACACAGCACCCCTGCACTGGCTTACCAGTCATGTCATTGTTGCTGCAACAGCATCCAGTAGAGAGCCAATTCAGTGCAGGTATCGAGTACCGCAGAGGATTGCAGTAGGAAATACCTGTGTCCCTCAGGGGGAGGATAGGGATGAGTCTCCACAACGCCTGAGGGTAGCTATGGCTGAAATCCAGTTAGGCAAATGCTGTGCACATAACAGGGTATTCCTATGTCCCTGTATCATTCAGCTGCTTTGAAGAGTCTTTTCTTTCTTCTTTGTAAATGACACTCCCCAGGGACTCTTGGTCTCACATAGGTCTGAGCTCCCAATTTGTAATCCATAAGCAAGTAGCTGGAACAACCTCTATTCTCAACCATATCCTACAAGGCCAAGAACAAAAATAAGAGAGAGAAGGGAGGTGGGAGGGAATTTAAGCTCTGATATGGGTTCTTGACCTCCTAGTGGCAGGAAATATATCCCATATGTTATGGAGGACTGTGGACCATAATCATTTTATAAAAGAAAGAAACAATTAGAACTATCAAAAACAGCCTCCCTATCATACCAAGACATAAAGGAACAGGAAACCCCAAAATCTTCTTTCATGATTCAGATAAAACATACAATTTTAAACAACTTTCCAATTTACTTCTATAATAACATTTGTTAAATTATCTTTTTATTCTTTGTTGAGGGAACAGCATTGCACTGCTGGCAGCAGTGCAGTTAGCCAATCAAAAGACACAAATGTGTGCAGGCACTAATCAGCACCAAGTTCCCACTAGAGTAGGATGTGTGTGCATTCTTTCTCAGCAAGGGATATCAAGAGAATGAAGCACATTTAAAAAAAGAAGTGAATTTAAAAGTGTCTTAAAATTAAATGCACTATCTGATTCATGCAAGTTTAATTTGGATTTTTCTATCTCTTTAAGAAAGCAGAAAAAAATATGTTAAAGTACCAACAACCTGTTTAGAAAACCTTGACTCTTCAGAACCAAAGCCATTAGGGCTAATTCTAAGCCTTGGCAGAGAGAAACTAATCTTAGAATGATTGGGAACTTGAAGAAATTGATATTACAGGACCTCTAAGAGTATTGGGTACAAAACCAACTTCTCTTGGGCCACATATCTAGACATAGACATCAGATTCTATGTTTCTATGTTCGGATCTATTGAAGAAATAAAATGACTTGTTTACAAAGCAATGATGAAACAGAGGCACCATTATAAACCAGAAGTATTCAAATTCCTTGGAACAACAAAATGAATGAGAACACCAGACTAGGAACACTTGGGAAAAAATGAGCATACAAAGATATTCCGTAACATTTGGCCAGGCCATCATAAGGTAGAAATATGTGCTATAAAATGCACCCTAGATATGCAAGAAAGCAAAGTATATCCAAAAGCTCATAGCAGAAAAAAAAAATCTGCAGCAGCCAGTGCCACAAAAACCTTAATCAAAGTGGCTGGCTAAACAAAAATATTAGAATTAAAACATGCATGCATGCAGCCCTAATAAAAGAAGGACCAAAGTTATATCTAACAAACTGAAGGACTTTATAAAAAGCAGATTCAGTCTGATGATCTATAGCATTAGTCCAAAAAGAAAAAAAAAAAAAGCCTCTAATTCCTTAGGAAATACACTGACAAATTTATATTTAGTCAACACTACGGACTTTATATTTTCGTAAAAGAAAAATATAAATCAGACTTAAGACCTCTATATGATCAAAAAGGTATAAAAGACTACTCTGAACTGCACAAGTATATAAAGGTGGCCCTCGTTTTACAACGGTTCAATTTACACAGTTTCAGAATAACAACCTTTTTTTCCAGTCATGTGACTGCTATTGAAAAGCACTGAGAAGTGCATTGATTAAAATAGCCAGAAGGTGGAGCTGTCCGCTTGTGTTGCAGCAAAGCCAAGCAAGCTGAAATTAATCAGTTTAACCAGACCTGAGCTATCGAGCATATTTCAAAGGAACAAGATCTTACTGTCTATAACTCAGTCCAGATTGGAATGCATAGAAATAACTGTTTACAGAAAAATGCAAGTGAAGTCTGTGTTGTGTGATTATTTTATTAGGTTTACAATGCTGTTTAGCAAATGTTTTTGTTCATTTAACTTAGTTTAATTATATATTCTGTGTTGTGTGATTATTTTATTAGGTTTATAATGCTGTCTAGCATATAAAGTCTTCATTTCAAAGCTTTTATAATAATGTATTAGGTTTCGATTTACAACCATTCCTTCTGGAACCTAAGCCCGGCGTAAACTGAGGGCTACCTGTACTTCTTAAATATATTTTGTTCCTTTGTCTTGTTTTTTAGCGAGTGGTAGACGTCTACCAGGAGTTCTAAAACCTAAATTCCTGCAAGAATCACAAAGGACTAAAAGGGCTTTGCTTATACCACATACTGCAAAATGTTCTCTCCTTTAGTGTGTTTATAATATTCCATTTTATCTGTTGGAGTGTTTAAAACAGGTACCTCCTTTACCTTCATCTTGTTATCTAAAATAGCTGTTTTGCCTACCGTCACTGACATTTTAATACTGCAATATTGGCACTAGAATAACTATGTAAAAAACATAATTTATGCTTACCTGATAAATGTATTTCTCTTGTGATGTATCGAGTCCACGGATTCATCCTTACTTGTGGGATATTCTCCTTCCCTACAGGAAGTGGCAGAGAGAGCACCCACAGCAGAGCTGTCTATATAGCTCCTCCCTTAGCTCCACCCCCCAGTCATTCGACCGAAGGCTAGGAAGAAAAAGGAGAAACTATAGGATGCAGTGGTGACTGAAAGTTTAAAAAAAAAATATATATATATGCCTGTCTTAATAAACAGGGCGGGCCATGGACTCGATACATCACAAGAGAAATAAATTTATCATGTAAGCATAAATTATGTTTTCTATTGTAAGATGTATAGAGTCCACGGATTCATCCTTACTTGTGGGATACCAATACCAAAGCTTTAGGACACGGATGAAGGGAGGGACAAGACAGGGACCTTAAACGGAAGGCACCACTGCTTGTAGAACCTTTCTCCCAAAAATAGCCTCCGAAGAAGCAAAAGTATCGAATTTGTAAAATTTGGAAAAGGTATGAAGCGAAGACCAAGTCGCCGCCTTACAAATCTGTTCAACAGAAGCCTCATTTTTAAAAGCCCATGTGGAAGCCACAGCTCTAGTAGAATGAGCAGAAATTATTTCAGGAGGCTGCTGTCCAGCAGTCTCATAGGCCAAATGGATGATGCTTTTCAGAGAGGTAGCCGTAGCCTTTTGACCTCTCCACTTACCAGAATAAACAACAAACAATGAAGATGTTTGATGGAAATCTTTGGTTGCTTGTAAGTAGAACTTTAAAGCACGAACCACATTGAGATTGTGCAACAGACGTTCCTTCTTTGATGAAGGATTAGAACACAGTGAAGGAACAACAATCTCTTGATTGATATTCTTATTAGAAACAACCTTAGGAAGAAACCCAGGTTTGGTACGCAAAACCACCTTATCTGCATGGAAAATAAGATAAGGGGAATCACACTGTAAAGCTGATAGCTCAGAAACTCTTCGAGCCGAAGAGATAGCAACTAAAAACAAAAAACTTTCCAAGATAGAAGCTTAATATCTATGGAATGCATAGGTTCAAACGGAACCCCTTGAAGAACTCTAAGGACTAAGTTTAGGCTCTAAGGCAGAGCAACAGGCTTAAAGGGACATTATACACCCATATATTCTTTGCAGCATTGTATGGGGCATGTACCGATCATATAGTGTAGCTGTTTCTATCTATGAAAAATAAAGGCTAGTATAGTTTATATTAATCCGATCTTTACTGTTTTGGGGTTACTTTCCAAGCCCTTGCTTTTTACAGGAATACGTTCGGCCGCACTTCCATATGCACGCGACCGAGACCCGTTAATGAAGAGCGCATGCTAAATGGCGGTGACGTCAGCTCACCTGAAGCACTGTGCACGGCGTCCATAAGCGCTGCTGTGTATAATTCCTCATTTTTGCGCTGCACTGATTGTGGGACCTGACTCTGTCAACTGGCTTTGAATACAAGCCAAGCACCAGATGCTGTTTCCCAACCCAGATTGACTCACTGACATACAACGAACGATACATGTCCCATACAATGATGGCAATACAATTTGGGTGTATGTCTTTGCAGCTCTTATTTTTTGAAGCTGATACTGATTGAATCCCAGATTGACTGACCCGCTGTGACAGAAGCTGTTTAGCGTAATGCATGTAAATGAAGTGCAGCTTTTTCATATGTACACACTCTGCATATGAAAAGTAGGTGTACATATGAAAAAACTGCACTTCATTCACATGCATTACGCTAAACAGCTTCTGTCACAGCGGGTCAGTCAATCTGGGATTCAATCAGTATCAGCTTCAAAAAATAAGAGCTGCAAAGACATACACCCAAATTGTATTGCCATCATTGTATGGGACATGTATCGTTCATTGTATGTCAGTGAGTCAATCTGGGATTCAATGCGCATGCGGCAAACAATGTCCTGCACGGGCGAGCTGTGCACGTAAGGGCTGGCGCATGCGCATATTGAAAGGGGAAACTTCATCTGACAATTAGCATATGCGATCTTATTGGTCAATAGACGATATGCAGGCGTTAGTATACTGTTTGTTAGCTCTGCCCTTCTATGAAGGAGGAGCAGTACGGCGACGAATAGAGGGTGATTGTGCAAGTCTAAATTTTAAATTTACCGCTTTTTAATGATCTGTTTTTGATTACATTGGGACATATTAACTAATTGATATTAAATTAGTTAGTTAAACTAATTGATATAGAAATTTTGAGTGCATAATGGCCCTTTAATTCTGACCAAAGCCTGACTAAATGCTTGAACGTCTGGGACATCTGCATTTAGCTGATAATCCCTTCTCCAAACCTTCTTGGAGAAAAGATAAATAATATTCTAGGAATCCTATTCTTACTCCACGAGTAACCTTTGGATTCACACAAATAAATATATTTGCGCCAAATCTTATGATAGATCTTCCTGGTGACAGGTTTTCTAGCCTGAATCAGGGTATCAATGACCGACTCAGAGAACCCACGCTTTGATAGAATCAGGCGTTCAATCTCCAAGCAGTCAGGCGCAGAGAAACTAGATTTGGATGCGTGAACGGACCTTGGATTAGAAGGTCCCGCCTCATTGGCAGGGTCCACGGTGGAACCGAGGACATGCCACGCAGGTGCTATCAGAATCACCGAAGCTCTCTTCTGCTTGATTCTGGCAACCAGACGTGGGAGGAGAGGAAACGGTGGAAATACGTAGGCCAGATTGAAGGACCAAGGCACTGCTAGAGCATCTATCAGTACCGCCTTGGGATCCCGGGACCTGGACCTGTAACAAGGAAGTTTGGTTTTCTGACGAGACGCCATCAGATTCAATTCTGGTATGCCCCATAGCTGAATCAGCTGAGCAAATACCTCCGGATGGAGTTCCCACTCCCCCGGATGAAAAGTCTGACGACTTAGAAAATCCGCCTCCCAGTTCTCTACTCCTGGGATGTGGATTGCTGAGAGATGGCAAGTGTGATCCTCTGCCCATCGGATTATTTTGGTTACCTCCATCATCGCTAGAGAACTCCTTGTTCCTCCTTGATGATTGATATAAGCTACAGTCGTGATGTTGTCCGACTGAAACCTGATGAATTTGGCTGCAGCAAGCTGAGGCCATGCCTGAAGCGCATTGAATATCGCTCTCAGTTCTAGAATGTTTATCGGAAGAAGAGATTCCTCCCGAGACCATAAGCCCTGTGCTTTCAGGGAGTTCCAGACTGCACCCCAGCCTAGCAGGCTGGCATCTGTCGTTACAATGAGCCACTCTGGCCTGTGGAAGTACATTCCCTGAGACAGGTGGTCCTGAGACAACCACCAGAGAAGAGAATCTCTGGTCTCCTGGTCCTGATGCAGTTGAGGAGATAAATCTGCATAATCCCCATTCCACTGTTTGAGCATGCATAGTTGCAAAGGTCTGAGATGTAGGCGGGCAAAAGGAACTATTGTCCATTGCCACTACCATGAGTCCGATTACCTCCATACACTGAGCCACTGATGGCCGAGGAATGGAATGAAGAGTTCGGCAAGTGGTTAAGAGTTTTGATTTTCTGACCTCCGTCAGAAATATTTTCATTTCTACCGAATCTATCAGAGTCCCTAGGAAGGAAACTCTTGTAAGTGGGAAGAGAGAACTCTTTTTTTATGTTCACCTTCCACCCGTGAGATCTCAGAAAAGCCAACACAATGTCCGTGTGAGACTTGGCTAGCTGAAAAGTCGACACCTGAATTAAGATGTCGTCTAGATAAGGCGCCACTGCTATGCCCCGAGGTCGTAGAACCGCCAGAAGGGACCCTAGCACCTTTGTGAAAATTCTTGGAGCCGTGGCCAACCCGAAGGGAAGAGCCACAAACTGGTAATGCCTGTTTAGAAAGGCAAATCTGAGAAATTGATGATTTCTGTGAATAGGGACGTGTAGATACGCATCCTTTAAGTCCACGGTAGTCATATATTGACCCTCCTGGATCAGAGGCAGAATAGTCCGAATGGTCTCCATCTTGAATGATGGAACTTTGAGGAACTTGTTTAGAATTTTGAAATCCAAGATTCGTCTGAAAGTTCCCTCTTTTTTGGGAACCACAAACAGGTTTGAGTAGAACCCTAGCCCCTGTTCCTCTTTTGGGACTGGGCGGATCACCCCCATGGTATGTAGATCTTCTACACAGCGTAAGAACGCCTCTCTCTTTGTCTGGTTTACAGACAATCGAGAAATATGAAATCTCCCCATTGGAAGGGAGTCTTTGAATTCCAGAAGATATCCCTGGGACACAATTTCTAAAGCCCAGGGATCGTGAACATCTCTTGCCCAAGCCTGAGCGAAGAGAGAGAGTCTGCCCCCTACTAGATCCGGTCCCGGATTGGGGGCTACCCCTTCATGCTGTCTTAGAGGCAGCTGCAGGCTTCTTGGCCTGTTTACCATTGTTCCAAGCCTGGTTAGGTCTTCAGACTGACTTGGATTGGACAAAATTCCCATCTTGGTTTGCAGCAGAGGAAGCTGAAACGGAACCACTCTTAAAGTTCTGAAAGGAACGAAAATTATTTTGTTTGGCCCTCATCTTATTTGATCTATCCTGAGGAAGGGCATGACCTTTCCCTCCAGTGATGTCTGAAATAATCTCTTTCAGTTCAGGCCCGAATAGGGTCTTTCTTTTGAAAGGGATGTTCAAAAGTTTAGATTTAGATGACACATCAGCAGACCAGGACTTAAGCCATAACACCCTGCGTGCTAAAATGGCAAAACCTGAATTCTTTGCCGCTAATTTAGCCAGTTGAAATGCGGCATCTGTAATAAAAGAATTAGCCAACTTAAGGGCCTTGATTCTGTCCATAATCTCCTCTAATGGAGTCTCCATCTGAAGAGCCTCTTCTAGAGCCTCAAACCAGAAAGCAGCTGCAGTAATTACAGGAACAATGCACGCAATAGGTTGGAGAGAAAAACCCTGATGAACAAAAATTTTCTTCAGGAGACCCTCTAATTTTTTATCCATAGGATCTTTGAAAGCACAACTGTCTTCGATAGGTATAGTTGTACGCTTAGACAGAGTAGAAATAGCTCCCTCCACCTTAGGAACTGTCTGCCACGAGTCCCGCATGGTGTCAGATATGGGAAACATTTTCTTAAAAACAGGAGGGGGAGAGAACGGAATACCTGGTCTATCCCACTCCTTAGTAATAATATTCACAATCCTCTTAGGGACTGGAAAAACATCAGTGTAAACAGGAACCTCTAAGTATTTATCCATTTTACACAATTTCTCTGGAACCACTATAGGGTCACAATCATCTAGAGTCGCTAATACCTCCCTGAGCAATAAGCGGAGGTGTTCAAGCTTAAATTTAAAGGCCGTCATATCAGAATCTGTCTGAGGAAGTGTCTTTCCTGAATCAGAAATTTCTCCCTCAGATAACAAATCCCTCACCCCTACTTCAGAGCATTGTGAGGGCATATCAGATACGGCTACTAAAGCGTCAGACGGCTCAGCATTTTTCCTAAACCCAGAGCTGTCCCGCTTTCCTTGTAAACCAGGCAGTTTAGATAAAACCTCAGTGAGGGTTGTATTCATAACTGTGGCCATGTCTTGTAAAGTAAAAGAATTTGACGCACTAGAGGTACTTGGCATCACTTGTGCGGGCGTTACTGGTTGTGACACTTGGGGAGAGCTAGATGGCGAACCCTCATTTACTTCTGATTGAGAATCATCAATTGCTCTATTTTTAAGTGCTAATATATGTTCTTTATAGTTTATAGACATATCAGTACAATTGGGACACATTCTAAGAGGGGTTTCCACAATGGCTTCCAAACATATTGAACAAGGATTTTCCTTGGTGTCAGACATGTTAAACAGGCTAGTAATGTAACAAGCAAGCTTGGAAAACACTGTAATCAAAGTAAATAACACTTTGAAATAAAACGGTACTGTGCCTTTAAGAGAAAAAAAAGCTGCACAAATTCTGCAAAACAGTGTAAAAAAGCAGTAAACTTAACAAAATTTTTACAGTAGCATCATAAAGACTTAGTGACTTTGCACAGCTATCAAATAAACAATTAACCCCTTAATGGCAAAACCGGATTGAAAAAAAACATCAAAACCGGTAAACAAGACTTTCAGCACCTTGCCACAGCTCTACTGTGGCTCCTACCTGCCCTTCAGAACGATTTGTGGGGAAGAAAACTTCTTTTACAGCCCTCAAACACAGCAAGAACCTCAGAAGAAGCAGTTAGATATCTCAGAGGAAAAGAAACTGCGCAACTGAGGCGCGAAAATAGGCCCCTCCCACCTCACTCGATGTTTTGAGGCCTATTAGAGAAACACCAGAGTGTCTCTTAATTAACCATGTGAGTTACAAAACTCAAAAACAAGCCACAATGACCCCTTTAGTCCCTTCAAAAAAACGTTATAATTGCATCTTTCACTGAATAAAAAACGTTTTTTCCTAACAGTGTCACCAGTAACTAATGAGCCCTTCAAGCAAGCTGAAATTCCTATCAAAGTGTCTGAATACAGCTTACCCTTCCCTCATGGGGATATTGCCAGCCTTTTCTAGAATTAACACAGTCTGTCTAGAAAAATATAGACTGAACATACCTCATATGCAGCTTAGCCTGCAAACCGTTCTCCCAACTGAAGTTTTCCAGTACTCTTCAGCCCTTGTGAGAACAGCAGCGGATCTTAGTTACAAAGTGCTAAGATCATCATCCTCCTTGCAGAAATCTTCATCCCTTTTCTGCCAGAGAGTAAATAATACACACCGGTAACATTTAAAATAATAAACTTTTGCTTGAGAAATAAAAAACTAACATTTTTGTCACCACACAGCTCTTTGCCCTTCCTAGCAGTTAAGCAGGCAGAGAGAATGACTGGGGGGTGGAGCTAAGAGAGGAGCTATATAGACAGCTCTGCTGTGGGTGCTCTCTCTGCCACTTCCTGTAGGGAAGGAGAATATCCCACAAGTAAGGATGAATCCGTGGACTCAATATAACTTACAAGAGAAAAGGCAGTATCAGAAATCCAACTCCCATTGTGGGGGCACATAAGCCCATCTGAAAAGGTATTCGTGCTGCATCTTTGAATAAATTTAACCCTCATCTTAGTACTTTTCTTACAAGTGCCACAAATAAAAAAACTACCTAGAATGTAAAAATGTTTGAAGTCGGTTACAAAACTATCTGCAGTGAAAGAACCATGAATATTATGCTGTTGTAAACTGGAAATTTGCTCTTTCATATATATCTAGAACTAGCCCTTTGCAAGATTAACTTTGCCCACCTCCTGGTCGGTGACAATGAGGAAACACTTTAACCCCATAAACATTCCCAAATGTTAATAAAGTAAACGTTACATTTATCTGAACCCTAGGGGTTGATGAAAGGCACTACTGCAGGGAAAATTGTGAAAGTATTAAGATATTAAATCACTAAGCAACACTAGCAGAAGCTGCAAAGCCTATTGACATATCTCAGAAGTACGATCAAAGATTTATGCCTCACCCATTAAGCAGCTTTCAGAAAAAGCTTTCAGAATGTATAAACCATGTCTTTGTAGTTTCCAGTGAAAGTATGTTCTGTTCTTGAAGGAACATAAAAGTAAAATTTACTTAGAAGCATTTTTGCAAGCACCACGTATATTGCAGGTTCAGTGATTACCTTTATTGTACACACCACTTGCCAAGCGCAAATGCTTCTAAGTTTGAAATAAACTTCTATTCTTTTCAAATTCACATATGTCCCTTTAAATTGACAATATCATAAATATTGAAAGTTGATAGAAGCACATTGAGAAAAGAATCTGTAGTGCACAGAAACCCCCAAAATCAGAAAAATTTGATATTAGAAAAAAGAAAAAGCCATAAACCAACTCCCAAGTGTAATCTCACCAGATTGATAGACCAAAGTAAAATGAATCACTCTCATAAAAATACTAAAACCTTTCTCATATTTTTTTGTTTTGTTTTTAAAACAAAACAAAAAAAAAAGAGAGACATACATGGAAAGGAGGTGCAAATTATAAAAACTGTATATAAAGCTTTAGGAGTAATTACCATAGTGGATACCAGTGAAGCATACATACTAAGCTCACCAAGCAAGATCTCTTTCCTCTAGATTTCCGTCTCGGTATTGTTCCCTCGATGTCTAATAGTCTGTCCTGTATTGCGTAATAACCATGTTAAATACAATATGTTCTGAACATCATAAGGTTGGAATCAAATACTGTGCATTATTTTTATTTTTTTTTAAAAAAGGGGATGTACGGTTACAATTTTTTTTTACAAAACTCACTAACTATAAATCTATATTCTTATATACCAAGCAGAAGTATATGCTTTATGACAAGTAACTTCATGCCAGTTTGAGTTAGGTAGATATTGCCCAGAAATAGATGTAGGCCATTTTCTTCCCCTGCACACATACCCTCCCCTTCCTTCCAATATCAGGTGAGCCCAGCCAGGAAACAAAAATAACTGCCCCAATAAAAACTTAGAAAAGGAAGAAATCTGTTTTTTTTTCTTATTCTTGTCAAAATTCAATTAGAGAAAACAATTTTGAACACATTTCCAATTTAGTTCTGTTATCTAATTTGCTCCATTCTCTTGATATCCATTGTTGAAGAAACAGCAATGCACGTGGGTGAGCCAATAACATGAGGCATATATGTGCAGACACCAATCAGCAGCTTTGGAGTCTACCTAGGTATGCTTTTCAACTAGCGATATCAATACAAAAAAGATAGATATATGTATATGAACCACCCACTAGTCTGGGGATACTGGAAGGAAATACAACCTTTTACCTAATTTAAATTGGAACCTTTGACTCTCTCCTCACCTTTAGTTAATTTAAAAAAAAAATCCAATATTGGTAGAAAGATAGGCAGCTTGGAGAATCTAATTCAGTGATAAACCCATTTTATATATTATATATATATACACGTGCGTTTGTGTGTTTTGTGCCACATTCCAATTATCTTGGCTCATTCTAGCATACCTTAACTAATAAGGGTTGAGTGTAGCCCTTCCTATGACCCTGAGACATAATACACAAACTGACTTTCTCCAATCTTTGGTTCATACTATATTATTATTATCATCATCAGGTATTTGTAGAGCGCCAACAGATTCTGCATAGACATATAAAGAAGAACATTATTTTATCTAAGTGGCAATCCTTGGAACAACTTTATATCTAAAACGTTTAGCGGAAGTAACTGCAAATCATTATAGCCATTGAAATACTTCTGGGGAAAGGCAAGCAGGGATATTTGCCTAGATGTGCTAATTGCCTGGGCAATAATTCTATTGCTTTTACTTTTATGAAATGGAGGTATTTTAAAGGGACACTCAAGTCAAAATAAAAATGTATGTAAGAAAACAAAAATAAAACACCGCAAACCACCTCATCGAAGATAATATAAAACTAAGTATATAATATGTCAGATTAAAATGTACATGGGTACCAAGGTATAGTAGGGAAAGAGTAAAAACGCTCTTACGCGTTTTGGCAAAACGTAGCCGTAATCATATTACGGCTACGTTTTGCAGAAAAACGTAAGACCGTTTCTACACTCTTTCCCTACTATGCCTTGGTACCCATGTACATTTTAATCTGACATATTATATACTTGGTTTTATATTATCTTCGATGAGGTGGTTTGCTGTGGATTATTTTTGTTACATTATGTAGGAGGGAGAGGAGCCCTCCTATCCTTTACACCACGTGTGTACCAGTCGTGGGTATATGTCCTTTTCCTGGATCTGTGGAAAGTATTAAGCGTGAAGCCGTATGGAGTAGGCGTACTTGTCACTGTTAGCCAACCAGCGCCTGGTAGATGACGTCAACCGGAAGCGACGATTACGCGTGTTGACGGGTACAACGCTGTTTGTGGAGGAACACAAAGATCGCAGCAGGACCCAAATACACCGGAGCGTAAGTGGTAGGGTTTACAACTTGCCACGGTCCCCCGCCGGCTTTAGTCCTGCAGGCTTCCTTGGAGTGGTGAGTCAGGCACAGTGAAAACTGCACGCCCATTATCTCTAGACACGCTATGATCCAGTTGTGATTTTATTTATTTACCCTGCACTTGAAATATATATTTATATATTTGGGGAACTGTCCTATTTTTGTATAATGTATGTAAGAACTTACCTGATAAATTCATTTCTTTCATGGTGGCGAGAGTCCACAAGCTAGTTATTGATGGGATATACATTTCTACCAAGAAGGGGCAAAGTTTCCCAAACCTCAAATGCCTATAAATACACCTCCCAACTCACTCATACCTCAGTTTAACGTATAGTCAAGTTAGTGATGTGTATAAGGAGTAAGAGAATAAAAAAAAAAAAGAGGAACAGGATAAATGATGTGCTTTATACAAAAAAATCATAACCACAAAAGAATGGGTGGGTCTTGTGGACTCTCGCCAACATGAAAGAAATTAATCAGGTAGATTCTTACATAAATTAGGTTTTCTTTTTTATAGGTGGTGAGAGTCCACGAGCTAGTTACTGAAGGGATATAATACCCAAGATGTGGAAGTCCACAAGTAACTATAGAGGGAGGAATAAAATAAAAACAGCTAGACTAGAAGTCTTTCTGAAATCTTTAGTAGCCTCAACATAATATTTCAAAGCTCTTACCACATCCAAATAATGTAAAGACCTTTCAAGAGTATTCTTAGGATTAGGACAAGGATGGAACAATTTCCCTGTTGAAGTTAGAATTAACAACTTTTGGGAAAAATGTAAACAAAGTTCGCAAAACAGCTTTATCTTGATGGAAAATCAGATAAGGAGACTCGCAAGAGAGAGCAGACCATTCAGAAACTCTTCTAGCAGAAGAGATAGCTAAGAGAAATAACACTTTCCAAGAAAGTAATTTAATGTCCAAAGAATGCATAGGCATAAAAGGAGGAGCCTGCAAACTCTTTAATACCAAAGTTAGACTCCAATGAGGAAAGATAGATTTAATAACAGGTTTGATACGAGCCAAAGCCTGTACAAAACAGTGAACATCAGAAAGATTAGCAATCTTTCTGTGAAATAAAACAGAAAGAGCAGAGATTTGTCCTTTCAAAGTATTGGCAGACAAACCTTTATCCAAACCATCCTGAAGAAACTGTAGAATCCTAGGAATTCTAAAAGAATGCCAAGAATAATCATGAGTGGAACATCATGGAATAACAAATTATGCTTACCTGATAATTTTCTTTTCTTCAGATGGAAAGAGTCCACCTCTGCATTCAGTACTTTTGGGAATTCAGAACCTGGCCACCAGGAGGAGGCAAAGACACCCCAGCCAAATGCTTAAATACCTCTCCCACTTCCCTCATCCCCCAGTCATTCTGCCGAGGAACAAGGAACAGTAGAAGAAATATCAGGGTGAAAAGGTGCCAGAAGAATAAAAATAACAGACGCCCTACAGAAAAGAACACGGGCGGGGAGCTGTGGACTCTTTCCATCTGAAGAAAAGAAAATTATCAGGTAAGTATAATTTATGTTTTTCTTCATAAATGGAAAGAGTCCACAGCTGCATTCATTACTTTTGGGAAAACAATACCAAAGCTACAGCGGACACTGAATGCAAAAACGGGAGGGTACAAAAGGCGGCCCATTATGAAGGCACCAGGCCTGCAAACTTTACCCCCAAAAAACCCCACGCTTTGTTAGAAGCCGAGAAAACTTTGAAAAGGAAGCCCAAGGACACTGACCCACAGATAGTCCATAAGCCTAGCTAGAGACCGCAGAGAGAGACTCGACTGAGCCAACACGCCTCCAGGAGACACCGCCGCCCAGCAGTCGGTCCCCAACAACACACCCCCTACTAGAGAAAGGGAGCAACACCGACAATGCCCAAAAAAAGGAGAAGACGTAAAAGAAAAATTAAGGATTACCGAAAGGCCCCTAAATAGGGTGCAACCAGTTCAAAAATAAAAAAGGAAATTTATGCTTACCTGATAAATTGATTTCTTCTACGATACGATGAGTCCACGGATTCATCCTTTACTTGTGGGATACTTACTGTTAGCAGGAGGATAATATCCCACAAGTAAAGGATGAATCCGTGGACTTGTCGTATCTTGTAGAAGAAAATAAGAAACCCCGAGCCCAAGCCAAGCCCAGAGAGACCCGAACTGTTCTTAAGATCAAGGCAGGCAACGCCCAGACCCCGGAAGTACAGAATCCACAAGGTTAAAACCGGGAATCTGAAACCAAGAAGAAAAACGTCGAAATACAGTGCAATACAGGCCTGAAAGACAACTGAAGACAGAGTTGTCAAGACACAAGATGACTCAGAATACAGAAATAGAGATCAACACGAGCAGAAAACCCAGATAAGCGAACACCTGAGTCAACATTACACGCCACAGTCATACTAGGATGACTCTAATAGAACACTTGTAAGTAAGGAGAGCAGCTGAAAGAGATAAACCCCAATCGTCAAACTGCTAAACATCCACTAAATAGTGGGCACCTCGCAGGCTATCTAAAACCCGCCAGACATACTCAAATATCTGGAACATGGAGAAACACAGAACCTCAAGGAGGCTCACCGAACGTCAAGTGACCAGAGGACGGACAACAGATTTCAGATCCTGCTCCACACCGGGACAGCCCAAGCGACAGGCAGATCTGAAAACCAGGGGAACAGAAAAGACCCCAATCACCAACCCCTAGGGAAGGACGGAATGGAGAGGACTCAGCCCCCCCAACAGAACTTGGATGCTAACCCAAGAACTCCTCCAAGAGGTACTCTCAAAGAGAACCACAAGGAGATGAACATAGCAAAATGCAGTAGACCTCAATGAAGACTTAGCATACTGACAGTCTCAACATGGAGATTCCAATCTCCCCAGATGGAACAGAACAACCCCCAGAGGGATAAACTGCTCACCCTTACAGGCTAAAACCACATGTCCCAACCTCCTGTATACAAGACAGGACAACAACCCTCCAAAGAAAGGAACCCCCCCTCTTAAGGACAAACAACCCTCCACCCCCAAAGGGAAGGGCACAAATAAAAACAGCACATATGCTCACAAGACATGAGCCAGAGACTGATGAAACCAAAAGCCGAATGAAAAACATCCAGACGACCTGATGAACACAGAAAGAACTCCCCCGGAAGGGGAGTATACTTTGTTCAAAGAAAAGGCAAGCCATAGGAATGTATCCACAAGCGCACAGAAAACCTGGCCAAGCTACTAGGCAGGCTCAACAAGCCAGTACTTAGGCCATAGCCTATGTTCCCTGGAAAAAACTGGATCACCCCGGACCAGCCACAGGATCATAAGCTTCTGGACATCCAGAAAGATCCCAAACAAAGCTAAAGACCTGAGCCCCAGAATTGTTGAAAACCAACAAACGCCCAAGGGAACACTAATAACTCGTCTAAAAAAAAATCAGACATCACAGGGGAATAACCGGACTAACCCGGAAACAGGGACAAAACTCACTCAAATCTCGGCCTAAAAAGGAAGAGAACCCCTCTGACAGGAGTCCAACACCCCACAAAAGAGCTAGGGCACAACAGAGGCGTGCCAAGACTTTAGAGACCAAGGGAGAATATCAGGGACAAAGTCACCCAAAGAGTGAGTAGCACAAGACTAGTATCCATATCTCCTCAGAGTACATAACCAGAGGACCACACCCAGGAAAAGAATGCAGAGCATCCCAATCTCCCGGTAGAGAAAAACCCCTAAGCGAAGCTTGGGGAAGGAGACAACCCAGTCTATCGCCCCTGATAGGGTGACCACAAACTCCCCGAAAGCAAGAAAAGCGACACGGCCCTCCTTAAAGAGAGAATAATCACCAGATGGGTCTTTCTGAAACCACAAGGCTACCTTGTATCACCCATAAGGCAGCCAAACCGCTAAGGGGAACAGACAAGTCCAGAAATCCCAACCCGAAGGAAGAGAATCTCAAAATGAACAAGTCCAGGAAAAGGAAATTCCAAGGAGCCCCTGAATGCAAAACCGCCAGGAACCGGCTGCAAGGAGGCCCTAAGTCCTCCAAATTTCCAACCCACACGGGAAGGAAACACCAAGTCCCGATGAAGTAACGGAAACAACAGAGTGTGTCGCAGCAGAACCTTACAGAGTCCCAGTCGACCAGCTAGAAAGGCTAGCAAAGACTGAACCAATACTCCATGCCTCGCAGACCCTCAGGTCTTTTCAAATGCTTAGCTGAACTTGAAAAAGAAAAACAAGGAATAACAAATAATAATGTGAAACACTTGGCGCCCAAAACGGACCAGTCAGGCAGAACAGGCGCCACGTGTCTGAAATAGGCCGCAAGACAGAAGGGTCCTAACCCAATCAGGACCAGCCTTAAACTCAGGGTCGATACTGTCAAGGCCGCAGATAGACATCCCCAGAGAATCAGACAAACATAGGACTAACATGTCCTCACACCAAGTAAACTGAGCAATCAAAAATCGCGACCATCGATTTCAGAAACATTCCCGAAGGAAATACATAAACATGAGCTCAAATAAAAAATCATCCTAACCGGATTAAAATAAAAATAAGGCAACCCATTGGTTATCGCCCAAGAAGAACAGACACACCCGTAGGACCGGGATCCTGTTCTCCCAGCTCAGGACTGGAAAGGATACTCAAGAAACAAAGCTATAGGAAGATTACTTCATCTTCATATAGCTAATGCTGCAAGCCGCTCGAAGTAGAAGACTGAGAATTCCCACATCTGTTAAGAATGGGATCCTCCAACAACGCCAGAATGTGTCTCAAATGGACACGAAGGCGCGCCAGTCTAACGAAAGGCACTGCATACCTTCGCCGGAGCAGAAGACGACCCCGAAGGCTGACCCCCTGAAGCTTAAGACAGTGGTTCCCCAGAGAGCTGAGCAGGCCATCCCATGCCTGAAGAGCCCTGGTCAACAGAACACGTACAATATCGCAAGCACACCTCTGGGGGAACAAGCCACCTTCCAGAGAAGAATAAGCAAAATCTGGGTTACCTGCATGTGTAGTAAGCATTGTTGGTAGGGAACTCGCCACTCTGGGAACGGACCCCCCCTCCCCGAGACTGATGGCTCAGCGGCCCCTTGATTCCCTGATCCCAAGGAATTGAGCACTCTGAGACGGCATTCTGAACATAACTGAAGGGCATGTATCACCCGGGCCAATTTGTATTCCACAAGAGAAAAAGAATCTGATTCAGAGACGTTCGTCTCCACAATATCAGAATCCTCCGTAACTGGGATACTGAATACAAAAAACAGACCAAAAAAATAAACTGTAAACAGCACCTGACCCCCACAATGGCTGGCGCACTCACCACCTCATAGGATCCAGATACCAGTGGACCCGAAATTTTCCGTCGCCACACTGTCAGGAATGCGGAAATGGAGAGTCAAAACGTGACCACGCCTGGTCACCAGGTGCACCGTGTGGTCCAAAAAGCGCGCTCAACCGTAAAGGCTGCATCACTTCCAAAGGCCGTTATGTTTCATAGCCAAGAGCCTAAGTAATACTACACATAAGCAGGTTGAATCACATAAACATGATTAAAAAAACCCTGTTCAATAACCCCCCTCAGGAGATATTAACCCTCAATTCCAAGATGCAAAAGGAGCCTCACTGAGACTCTAAATTAAAGTTAGTCCCACAAGGTCGTAGCCTCTCGGGAAAACATTTGTAATACAGACAATCATAACAAAAGTAAAATGAAACTATCTTACTGGAATCTACGCCGTGGAACAGAAATACGGCCCTTCAAGTGTGACAGATAGTAGCATCGTCTCTGCCATGAACTTGAGAGAAGAAAGCAGGCAACGAAACTTGTCAACGCTGATTGCTTCTGGAGCTGTTAAAATGAGCCGGGATGGTTTCACAGAAAGGCTCTCTCTGCATCTCCGGACTTCAACTTTCATCCATGCTCTCACTCCAGTCCCATGCCGAAGAGTACTACCCTCCATAAGAGACTAGCGAAAACTTCTGACACTTCTCTGCCAACCTCCTGGGACGAAAGGCAAAGAATGCCTGAGGGATGAGGGAAGTGGGAGAGGTATTTAAGCCTTTGGCTGGGGTGTCTTTGCCTCCTCCCGGTGGCCAAGTTCTGAATTCTCAAAAGTAAAGAATGCAGCTGTAGACTCTTTCCATTTATGAAGAAAATAGGGGTTTCTAAACCTTGTGATATATTGTCCTTGAAATAGGCTTACTAGCCTGTATCATAGTGTTAATCGCAGAGTAACTAAGCGTTCAATTTCCATGCCTTCAAATTTAGAGATTTGCAATCCGGATGGAAAAACGGGCCTTGAGATACAAGGTCTGGTCTTAGAGGAAGTGAGCAAGGTTGGCAACTGGACATTCGGACAAGGTCCGCATACCAGAACCTGCGAGGCCATGCTGGTGCTATCAGAACACACATAAGATAGTTTCATTATGATCTTTGAGATCACTCTTGGAAGAAGAATCAGGAGGGGGAAAAATGTAAGCAGGTTGGTAAAACCATGTAACTGCTAGAGCATCCATCAATTCCGCCTGAGAATCGCTGGACCTGGAAAGGTATCTGGGAAGTTTAGATGAGGCCATCAGATCTATGTCTGGAAGACCCCACATCTGCACAATCTTATAGAACAAATCTAGATGGAGAGACCACTCCCCCGGATGTAGAGTCTGATGGCTGAGATAATCAGCTTCCCAATTGTCTACACCTGGTATATGAATCGCATGGAATAAACAAGAGTTGGATTCCGCCCAAGAAAGTATTAGAGATACTTCTTTAATTGCTATGGGACTGCGAGTACCCTCGATGATTGACATATGCCACTGTTGTGACATTGTCCGTTTAAAACCGAATATACAATTCTCTCTTTAATAGAGGCGAAGCCTGAAGAGCTCTGAAAATAGATCTAAGATATTGATTGGTAAACTCGCCTCTTGAGAATTCCAAACTCCTTGTGCTGTCAGAGACCCCCAAACAGTTTCCCGACCTTTGAAACTTGCATCTGATGTGATCACAGTCCAGGTAGGACGAACAAAGGAGGCGCCCCTTGAACAATATGGTGATGGTTTAACCACCAAGTCAGAGAGAGAGAGAGAGTTGAGTGTTGGGATTTAACCCTTTGAGTGCTAAGCACTTTCCCAACTGGGTGCTAATATTTTCTAAGTTTTTTTTTTATTTTTTAAAAATATTTTCAATCTTTTTTTTTTTTTACAGACCCCCAAGACTTACACTGTTGGAAAGGTTAGGCGATTACCTTCCAACAGTGGGTCTTGGGGGTCTGTAGCGGCTTAGATGCCTGAGATACAGGCTTCTATGCAGCATGCCCCCTCCTCCTATACTTAACATTAAGTATAAATAAAGTTGCGCGGCGACGTCATCACGTCATTGCGCGTGACGTCACCGTGCATCACGTGAAGCCCCGGTGATGCCTGTCACTCTACAGGCATGATCCGCCAACCATGTCGTGTGAGATTCTGCTAAATGAAAAGAGTTAGTACTAAGATATCATCCAAATTAGGAAACACTGCAATACCCTGCTCTCTGATTACAGATAAAAGGGCACCTAGAACTCTTGAGAATATTCTTTGTGCTGTTGTAAGGCCAAACGGAAGAGCGACAAATTGGTAATACTTGTTTAGAAAAGAGAATCTCAGAAATAGATAGTGATCTGGATGAATCGGAATGTAAAGGTAAGCGTCCTGCAAGTCTATTGTGGACATGAAGTGACCTTGCTGAACAAAAGGCAGAACAGTCATTATAGTTACCATCTTGCAAGTTGGGACTCTTACAAAATGATTTAAAGTTTTCAGATCTAAAATTTGTCTGAAAGAATTTTTCCTCTGATACAATGAATAGATTTGAATAAAAACCCAATCCTTGTTCCTGCTGTGGAACTGGGACAATTACCCATGAAAGTTCTAGATCTGAAACATATTTCAGAAAGGCTTGAGCTTTTACTGGGTTTTTTTTGGTACATGGGTAAGAAAGAATCTTCCCAAGGGAGGTCTTATTATGAATCCTACTTGATACCCCTGAGAAATTATATTCTGAATCCACTGATTTTGGACAGTGTCTGTCCAAACTCTTTTAATGCTTTAGTCTGCACCCTACCAGAAGAACTGGCTTGAGGCCCAAACCTTCATGGAAGTTTAGGCGCAGGATTTGGTTTCTTATAAGGCTTGGATTTATTCCAATTCAGAGATGATCTCCAATTAGAGCCAAAGGCCTTAGGGGAAGGAGTAGTTACAGTATCTGTTCTCTAATCTGACGAAAGGAACAAAAACGATTGGGAGCTTTAAATGTACCTATATATTCTTGTCTTGGGGAGAAAAACTCCCTTCCCCCCAGTGATAGTGGAAATAATAGAATCCAATTCAGAACCAATAAGATTACCATGAAAAGCAAGAGATAGCAATCTTGTTTATATACCATGTCAGCATTCCAAGATTTATGACATAATGCTCTTCTAGTAAGAATAGCTAAAGACAAAGATTTGATGTTAAGTTTCACAACATCAAAAGATAGCATCGCAAATAAAATGATTTGCACGTTGAAGTAAGTGAATAATTGTTAGATAATTCTGGGTCTAAAGACAACTGCTGAGCTAAACTGTCCAACCAAAATATAGAGGCAGCAGCAACATCAGTGATAGATACAACTGGTCTAAGAATATAGCCAGTATGCAAATATGCCCTTCTAAGATAAGAAAAAAGTTTTCCATCTAAAGGGTTTAAAAAGAAGTGCTGTCTTCTACAGGAATGGTAGTACCTTTGGAAAGAGTAATAATAGCCCCATCAACTTTAGGGACTCCCAAAGTTCTAAATTATCAGTAGGTAAAGGATACAATTTTTAAAACAAAAAAAAAAAAAGGATTAAAAGTACCACCAGGATTAGACCATTCTTTAGCAATGAGATTAGAGATAGCGTCTGGAATAGGAAATACTTTAGGAGTAATAACATTAGTCTTAAAGGGACAGTCAACACCAGAAATTTTGTTGTTTAAAAAGATAGATAATCCCTTTATTACCCATTCCCCAGTTTTGCATAACCAACACGGTTATATTAATACACTTTTTACTGCTGCGACTATCTTGTATCTAAGCATCTTCTGACCACCCCTAATCACATGACTTTTAGTTATTATCTATTGACTTGCATTTTAGCCAATTAGTGCAGTGTCTGCCACAATCCACGGGCATGCTCACAATGTTATCTATAGGGTTTACCTGAACTAGCTCTCCCCTGCTGTGAAAAGCAAATACAAAGCATGTGATTAGAGGAGGTCTTCAAGGGCTTAGAAATTATATGAGCCTTCCTAGGTCTAGCTTTCAACTAAGAATACCAAGAGAACAAAGCAAAATTGTTGATAAAAGTAAATTGGAAAGTTGTTTAAAATTGCATGCCCTATTTGAAAAATAAAAGTTTTTTTTGGACTTGACTGTCCCTTTAAATATAGAATTTAAACGATTACTAGGGCTATCATCAGGAATTTTAGGCTCCTCAATCCGTAAAGTAAATAACACATCCTTAAAAAGAGGTAAAAGAAGAAGATTTGTCAATCTCTGATGTAAGATCCTCCGAATCAGAGGAACCCCCATCAGTAGAAGATATGTCAGTAGGCTGTCGGTCAGTACAAAATTCACTAGATTTAAGAACATAATGCAAAACCCTTTAACATTTATTTGAAGGAGGAATAGCAAACAGTCTTCTCTATAGCTGTAGCAATAAAATATTTATTGCTGCAGAAATGCCCTCTGCATTAGACTGGGAATTATTAACAGTGATAGTATTTATACTCCTAGAAATAGTGTCAGAATGTAACAAAAACAACTGAGCTGAAGAAATCAGATCAATCTTTAACAATCTTTTTATAGAAATGTGTTTAAGGAGCTTAGTTTATATGGTAACTTCTGAGGCAGGTTCAGTTTGAGACATAGTTGCAAAAATAAATAAATAATAATATATAAATAGTTTGTAATTTTATATCTATGCTCCTATATTTAGCAGGCTTGAGAGAGTGGGAAACAGTGCTAATATATATATATATATATAAAAAAGGAAGCATTGAAATAAGCAGTGATAAAACAAGTGCTGCATTTAGCTTTCTAAAAAAAGAATGAAAACACAGGGCGATTTGGGGGTGGAGTTTTATCCCCAAACATGTCAAGACATGCTAAGACATACTAAGATATGTTTTAAACTCAAACAAACCTGTTGTGCAGCTATAATATATAAGGAGCACTAAACAACTGAGTCAAAGCATATATATATATATATATATATATATATATATATATATATATATATATATATATATATATATATATATATATATATAAAATAAACAATATATAACAACTTTACTTAAAAAGTGCCTTATCCATAGCTGAGAGTGTCTTTGTTAAAACAGATACAGTTTCATACTTACCTTTAAGACACCCATCCACATACAGCAGATAGCCAAACCAGTACTGAAACATATCAGCAGAGGTAATGGTACAAGAGTATATTGTCGATCTAAAGAGGGAGGCAGCAGATGAATCCCTGCGACCGATTTACAGAGAGCCTTATACAGGGCCTATGAATACTCAAAAACTCCACTCGCCCATCGGGCGAGTAAATCACAAAACTTACCAGCCCGCAAGAGACTTTAGTCGCCTGTGCATATCTGCATGTAGTGTGTATAAATCTTATTAAAAATGCAATATAAATAGTGTTATTGTAATCACACATGCATTGCAGACAGAGGTCCCCAATTGAATGCTTTGCAAGCGGCTTACTACTTGGGACTTGAGCATTAATAAAAAGGCTTTAACTTTAGAAAATATTTTTCTATCACCAGGTAGAAAAACACAGGGATATTATCTTTGCAATACTGTATGTACCGTCTTGACTTATTTTCCCCTAAGGGGAAAAAAAATATATAATTGAGCTTTTTTTTTTATTTACTTCAGCATATGTGGCGTTACGATTGTCTAAGTATATTTAATTTTGCCACCCTTCAACCTATAGCTCTTTGAGTGGTACTGCATTTAGCTGGACAGTGACATAACGAGCATGTTAAAAATACTTTTTTTTTTCCCTTTCTGCCCGGCTGCCTTTCAACTACTACCGCGACTGTCAGTGCCACGCTAGCAGATTTGACTGGGTGCATGGAGATGGTATGTTCTCTGCGAATTAGTAAAGTCAGTTTCTGGAGCATCAATAGCATTCAGGAAAATTGTGCACTGCTCTATATTGTTATGGTAGGCAGCTTACTCGTGTACATTGTGCTGAAGTACTGCAGAGGACCCTGGAGTACTTCAGCATAATGTACGTGAGCAAGCTGCCTACCATAACTATATAATCACTTTAAGCCATACTTCATTCATACACACACAGAGAAGAAACACTCACCGCTCTAGCAGGATGTCTTCCCGCGCAGACAACCTTAGGGGTGGGAAGTAGCAACTGACAAGGAAGAGACCAAGAGCCATGGAGATAAGGGGAGGTCTTTGAATGCATTTAACAAAAAGAACCTCCCCTTTCTTCCCTCCATTCCTGTTTGTGTGCACATATGTGGAAGGCAATTTGACATTTTTATTTATTGCTTCTTATATCCCACTTAAAATGTCAGGTCGCCGTCCGGGCTGGTAACTTAAAAATTTTACTTGCCTGCAAGAATTTTTACTTGCCATTGGCGACCGAACCGGTCTATTCATATGCCCTGCTTATAAAAAGCTTTCCCATAGGTGAAAACATGGTATCATCAGGCAATACTCCCTTCACATTCCTCAGACAAACACTGCACTTAGAGAGGAAATGGGCTTCAATATGCTTAGAAGCGCCTTTCACTGAAAAAAATCAAGCACATCATGCTTCACCACCTCCTAAGGATGCAAAGTTTTTAAAACGGAGGTATGAGTGAGGTGTATTTATAGGCATTTGAGGTTTGGGAAACTTTGCCCCTCCTGGTAGGAATGTAATTCCCATCAGTAACTAGCTTGTGGACTCTCGCCACCTATATGAAAGAAAAAAAACTTATGATTCAAAAAGAACATGCAGCTTTAAGACACTTTATTTTCACACTTTTTTGGGGAACAGATCCTACTGAGCATGTGCACAAGCTCACAGGGTATACATATACTAGTCTGTGATTGGCTGATGTGTGCCACATGATACAGGGGGCCCGGAAAATGGGAGAAAAAATTAATTTGTTAGAAAAAATCTACTGCTTATTTGAAATTCAGAGTAGGTGTTAAATAATTTTTTATGAACTTGCAAATTATGTATTTCTACTGCATTGAGGTACCAAGAGAACAAAGCAAATTAGATAATAGAAGTAAACCTGAAAGTTGTTTCATGATTCAGATACAGCATACAATTTTAAACAACTTTCAGGTATACTTGTATTATCTAATTTGCTTTGTTCTCTTGGTACCCTTTGTTGAAAAGAAAACCTAAGTAGGCTCAGGAGCTGGGAGCTAGCTGCTGATTGGTGGCTGCACATTTATGCCTCTTGTTATTGGTTTATAGATGTGTTCAGCTAGCTCCCATTAGTGTATTGCTGCTTTTTCAATAAAGGATACCAACAAAAGGAAGCAAAATGTATAATAGAAGTAAATTACAAAGTTGTTTAAAAACAAATTATGCTTACCTGATAATTTCATTTCCATCTGTGGGAGGAAAGTTCACTGTTTCATAAATTACTTGTGGGAATTAAGAACCTGGCCACCAGGAGGAGGCAAAGACACCCCAGCCAAAGGCTTAAATACCTCCCCCACTCCCCTCATCCCCCAGTCATTCTGCCAAGGGAACAAGGAACAGGAGGAGAAATATCAGGGTATAAAGGTTCCAGAAGAACAATATAAAATTTGGGTCCGCCCATCGGAGCAAACGGGTGGAAGCAGTGGACTCTCCTCCCACAGATGGAAATGAAATGATCAAGTAAGCATAATTTATGTTTTCCATCTTAATGGGAGGAGAGTCCACTGCTTCATCTAGAGGACACTGAATGAACAAAACGGGAGGTCAAAAAGAGGGTGGACACTATACTGAGGGCACCACAGCCTGCAAAACCTCTCTCCCAAAACCAGCTTCTGCCGAAGCAAAAATATAAAATTTGTAAAATTTCGCAAAAGTATGTAAGGAGGACCAAGTAGCCACCTTACAAACCTGCTCCACATATGCCTCGTTCTTAAAGGCCCAAGAAGAGGCCACAGCCCTAGTTGAGTGATCCGTAATCCTCTGGGGAGGCTTACGTCCCGCTGTCTCATAGGCCAAACGGATAAATTCCGTCTAGGCTCAAACTACGTCCAAGTTATGAAGTAACCGCTCCTTAGACGAAGAAAGGTTAGGACCCAAAGAAGGAACTACTATCTCCTGATTGATGTTACGATCTGATACCACGTTTGGAAGAAAACCCCTTCCATTGCGAAGCACAACCTTATCAGCGTGAAAAACCAGGAAAGGAGGCTCAAGGCCGGTAACTCAGACTTTGCGAGCTGAAGCAATAGCCAGAAGAAAAAGAACCTTCCAGGAAAGAATCTCAGTGTCAAGCGCATGCATAGGCTCAAACGAACCAAGTTAAAGCTCCAAGGAGGAGCAGAATTTGTGAACACCAGTCTGATTCTGGACAGAGCCTGAACAAAGGACTGAATATCAGGAAGTTCGGCTAGCTTCTTGTGTAATAGGACCGAAAGAGCCGAAATCTGTCCCTTTAAAGGAACTGGCGGCAAGGCCCTTATCCAAACCATCTTGGAGAAAAGCCAGAATCCTGGATACCCTAATCTTGTGCCAGAGATATCCACGTTCCTCACACCAGGATAAATAGGTCCTCCACACCTTATGATAGATGCAATGAGTGACCGGTTTCCTGGCCTAAATGCCAGTCACAGAGTGCCATGCAGGCCCGCCCCTACACTATCGAGAAAAATGCGCCAAAAAGGGGTAGCGTCATTCTTGACTGTTCACACACTACTAGAGCCTCATCTCACATATCGTAGCATCAAACACAATAAAGATATTGTGATTCCCCCCCCCCCCGTTCAATAATCCCCCTTCCGGGGATATTAATCCTTGATTCTATACAGATAAAGGAGACACACTGTGACCCTGTCTTTAAGCGTTATCATATGTGTATAAATGAAACGTTCTTACCAGAATCTATGCCGCATAACAGGAACACGGCCCTTAAAGTGTGACAGGTTAATAGCATCGCTCCTGACATGGACTTGAGTGCAGAAAGCAGGCAGCGAAACTAGTCAACGCTGATTGCTTAAAGGGATAGGAAAGTCAAAATTAAACTTGCATGTATCTGATAGAGCATGTAATTTTAAGACATTTTTTTAAATTCACTTCTATTTTCAAATGTGCTTCGTTCTCTTAGTATCCCTTGTTAAAAATGAATACACACATATACACTAGTGGGAGCTGCTGCTAATTGGTGCCTGCACACATTTTTCTCTTGTGATTGGCTAACTAGATGTGTTCTTTCTAGCTGCCAGTAGAGCAATGCTGTCTTTTCAGCAAAAGATAAGAGAATGAAGCAAATTTTATAATAGAAGTAAATTGGAAAGTTGTTTAAAATTGTATGTTCTATCTATATTATAAAATAACATTTTGGGGTTTACTATCCCTTTAAGGAGCTGTTAATCATGAGTCGGGATGGTTTTGCAGAGACGACACTCCCTGCATCTCCGGACTCTAACTTTCGCCCATGCTCTCACTGAGAGGCTGACAAGGTTACTTAAAACTCCAGTCCCATTTCAAAGAGTACTACCCTCCATAAGAGACTACTCCAATCTTCTGACACTTCTCTGCCAACAACCTGTGACGAAAGGCAAAGAATGACTGGGGGATGAGGGGAGTGGGGGAGGTATTTAAGCCTTTGACTGGGGTGTCTTTGCCTCCTCCTGGTGGCCAGGTTCATAATTCCCACAAGTAATGAATGAAGCAGTGGACTCTCCTCCCATTAAGATGGAAATTGTATACTGTATCTGAATCATGAAAGAAAGATTTTGGGTTTCAAAACCTTTCTTCTAATCTTATCTAAATTTCCCTAGAAGATTCATCTATGTTTGGACAGGCAGTGAGATCAGTGGTACATAATTTTGTTTTGGAACTAAAACACTCTTATCCTGCCATCTATGATTCTTCCGGAACAGCAGTTCTCTCTCTTTGAGAACAGTTGCCGATTGCTTTGATTTTGCCATCTAATTATAGTAAAAAGCAAACTCTAGTACAAAACTGCACACCAAGATCCATCCTCCTTTTGGATTTTGCTCAGCACCCATGAATCATTTATTAACGTAGCACAGATGTTCTTGAAGGTTGCCAGTCAATCCCCAATTGCCAGTGTACAGTCATGCCAAACTTGAGGGTGAAAGGACTTGCATAAGTAAACAGAATTTCTTTAAAACATCATTGGTTCTTATAGTAACAGACTATTAGATTTAATTCAAGCATTTGAACAGAGTGGGAGAATATTTTTAAATTTTTACTTATCTAGAAAAGGATCTTCGTGAAATAATCATGAGACCAACAGACTGGCCTCAAAGTATTGAATTGGTTTTATTCTGGTGTGTGCTGCTCCAGCTACTGAACCAAATTGTAATCACCAGCTCACATAAAGAGGGTACATAAAGCTCAGGAATTTGTGAGGCTGTTTTGTCCAACTTCCACAAACAAAGATGGTGCACAAGTGGTGAATTAACACAAAAAAAACAATTTAACCCCTTAACAACACAGACATACCCTGTACTTGAGTGTTCTTAAGCGTGGGTCTCGATGAAAGCAACAAGGAGACATTCGGCAATGGCTTTATCTCAACTCGGCTCTTACATAACAGCTGACGTATAGGGTATGTTGGCTGTTATTAAGGGGTTAATGGGCATTTTTTTGTTTTTAAGTACAGTGTAAGGTTTAAATACATAAATATATCTAAAATATGCATTATTTTTAATATCAAAACAAAACAATAGATACATCCATTGTGATTCATTGGGAGGGATCTGGGAGGTGGGAGGGTAACACCTACACTACAATAATATTACTTTTGTCAGCTAACTGATTAAATCGATCACTGCCAAGAATTTCTGAAGTGTGACGCGTAGCTGCAATTACTGGCCTTCTAATTATCAAAAAACAATGGCAAAGCCCTGCTTGTCTGTTAATTCTAAACAAAGGGGACCCAAGAGAAGCTTTTACAACCATTTGTGTTATAACCAAACAAGCAGTATGTAAATTTCAGTGAGAAACCCAAAGTTTGTGAAAAAGTGGTGAAATGGTGGCATGAAATATACCAAAATGGGCCTAGATCAATACCTTGGGTTTTCTACAAAAAAGGGCTCTGTTTAAATGGAGTGATAGCAAAAATGTTTAAAACATTTCTGCCAATTTGGGAATTTTTCTCATTCATTGAATTTCATGATAGCAAAGGTGTTAAGAACATTGTATAAATGTTCCTAATGGGGTTTAGCACAGGGATTTAATTTTTTATGTCTAAATGTAGCTAATCATCCAGCGCTACCCAGGTGCTGAACAAAAAATAGTTTGGCTTCTAAGCTTACATTACTGCTTTTTCAAATAAAGATACCAAGAGAACAAAGAAAAATGATAATAGGCGTAAAATAGAAACTTGCTTAAAATTGCATGCTGTATTTGAACCATGAAAGAAAAAAAACAAATTTATGCTTACCTGATAAATTTATTTCCGGATACGGTCCACGGAATCATCAATTACTAGTGGGAATATCACTCCTGGCCAGCAGGAGGAGGCAAAGAGCACTACAGCAAAGCTGCTATATATGTCACTTCCCTTACCCATAACCTCCAGTCATTCGGCCGAAGGAAAAATGGAAAAAGATGATAATACAAAAGTGTAGAGGTGCCTGAGGTTTTAGAAAAAATAACTGTCTTAAATAAAGGGTGGGCCGTGGAGTCACCATATCCGGAAAGAAATAAAATTGATCAGGTAAGCATAAATTATGTTTTCTTTCCTAAGATATGGTGAGTCCACGGAAATATCAATTACTAGTGGGAATCAATAACCAAGCTAGAGGACACAGATAAGGGAGATACAAGACAGGTAGACATAAACAGAAGGCAACACCGCTTGAAGAACCCTTCTCCCAAAAGAAGCCTCAGCTGAGGCAAGTGTCAAATTTAAACTAAAAAAAGTATGCAAAGAGGAACAAGTTGCAGCCTTGCAAAACTGTTCCACAAAAGCTTCATTTTTAAATGCTCAGGAAGAAGAAACAGCCCTCGTTGAATGAGCAGTGATTTTCTCAGGAGGTTGCTGTCCAGCAGTCTCATAGGCCAAACGAATAATACTCCTTAGCGAAAGAGAAGCAGTTGTAGCTTTCTGACCCTTGCGCTTCCCAGAAAAACAAACAAAGCAGAAGATTGACGAAAGTCCTTAGTCGCCTGAAGATAGAACTTCAATGCACGCACAACATTTAGGTTGTGCAATAAACGCTCTTTAGGAGAAGAAGGATTAGAACACAAAGAAGGAACCACAATCTCCTGATGAAAAATAAGATAAGGAGAATCAAACTGCAGAGCAGAGAGTTCCGAAACTCTCTGAGCAGAAGATATAGCAACAAGAAACAAAACTTTCCAAGATAACATCTTGATATCTAAGGAATGCATAGGTTCAAACAGAGCCCACTGTAAAACTCTAAGAACAAGGTTAAGACTCCAGGGCGGAGTAACAGGCTTAAACACAGGCCCAATCCTAAAAAAGCCTGACAAAAAACATAATTTATGCTTACCTGATAAATTCCTTTCTCCTGTAGTGTAGTCAGTCCACGGGTCATCATTACTTCTGGGATATTAACTCCTCCCCAACAGGAAGTGCAAGAGGATCACCCAAGCAGAGCTGCTATATAGCTCCTCCCCTCTACGTCACACCCAGTCATTCGACCGAGAACCAAACGAGAAAGGAGAAACTATAGGGTGCAGTGGTGACTGGAGTATAATTTAAAAATTTAGACCTGCCATAAAAAACAGGGCGGGCCGTGGACTGACTACACTACAGGAGAAAGGAATTTATCAGGTAAGCATAAATTATGTTTTCTCCTGTTAAGTGTAGTCAGTCCACGGGTCATCATTACTTCTGGGATACCAATACCAAAGCTAAAGTACACGGATGACGGGAGGGACAGGCAGGATCTTTATACGGAAGGGACCACTGCCTGAAGAACCTTTCTCCCAAAAACAGCCTCCGAAGAAGCAAAAGTGTCAAATTTGTAAAATTTGGAAAAAGTATGAAGAGAAGACCAAGTTGCAGCCTTGCAAATCTGTTCAACAGATGCCTCATTCTTAAAGGCCCAAGTGGAAGCCACAGCTCTAGTAGAATGAGCTGTAATTCTTTCAGGAGGCTGCTGTCCAGCAGTCTCATAGGCTAAACGTATTATGCTACGAAGCCAAAAAGAGAGAGAGGTAGCAGAAGCTTTTTGACCTCTCCTCTGTCCAGAATAAAAGACAAACAGGGAAGAAGTTTGGCGAAAATCTTTAGTTGCCTGTAAATAAAATTTCAGGGCACGGACTACATCTAGATTGTGCAGAAGTCGTTCCTTCTTTGAAGAAGGGTTAGGACACAATGATGGAACAACAATCTCTTGATTGATATTCTTGTTAGTGACAACCTTAGGTAAGAACCCAGGTTTAGTACGCAGAACTACCTTATCTGAATGAAAAATCAGATACGGAGAATCACAATGTAAGGCTGATAACTCAGAGACTCTACGAGCCGAGGAAATAGCCATTAAAAACAGAGCTTTCCAAGATAACAATTTAATATCAATGGAATGAAGGGGTTCAAACGGAACACCCTGTAAAACGTTAAGAACTAAATTTAAGCTCCATGGTGGAGCAACAGTTTTAAACACAGGCTTAATCCTGGCCAAAGCCTGGCAAAAAGCCTGAACGTCTGGAACTTCTGACAGACGTTTGTGTAAAAGAATGGACAGAGCTGAGATCTGTCCCTTTAAGGAACTAGCAGATAAACCCTTTTCTAAACCCTCTTGTAGAAAAGACAATATCCTAGGAATCCTAACCTTACTCCATGAGTAACTCTTGGATTCGCACCAATGTAAGTATTTACGCCATATTTTATGGTAAATCTTTCTGGTAACAGGTTTCCTAGCCTGTATTAAGGTATCAATTACTGACTCCGAAAATCCACGCTTTGATAAAATCAAGCGTTCAATTTCCAAGCAGTCAGCTTCAGAGAAATCAGATTTTGATGTTTGAAAGGACCCTGAATTAGAAGGTCCTGTCTCAGAGGCAGAGACCAAGGTGGACAGGATGACATGTCCACTAGATCTGCATACCAGGTCCTGCGTGGCCACGCAGGCGCTGTTAGA
Source organism: Bombina bombina (assembly GCF_027579735.1). Classification (NCBI taxonomy): domain Eukaryota; kingdom Metazoa; phylum Chordata; class Amphibia; order Anura; family Bombinatoridae; genus Bombina; species Bombina bombina. Next base: position 59,813 of record NW_026512731.1, read on the forward strand.
ATCACTGATGCTCTCTCCTGTTTGATCCTGGCAATCAATCGAGGAAGCATCGGGAAGGGTGGAAACACATAGGCCATCCCGAAGGTCCAAGGTGCTGTCAAAGCATCTACCAGGACCGCTCCCGGGTCCCTGGACCCGTAACAAGGAAGCTTGGCGTTCTGGCGAGACGCCATGAGATCTATCTCTGGTTTGCCCCAAAGTCGAAGTATTTGGGCAAAGACCTCCGGATGAAGTTCCCACTCCCCCGGATGAAAAGTCTGACGACTTAGGAAATCCGCCTCCCAGTTCTCCACTCCAGGAATGTGGATCGCTGACAGGTGGCAAGAGTGAGACTCTGCCCAGCGAATTATCTTTGATACTTCCATCATCGCTAGGGAGCTTCTTGTCCCTCCTTGATGGTTGATGTAAGCTACAGTCGTGATGTTGTCCGACTGAAACCTGATGAACCCCCGAATTGTTAACTGAGGCCAAGCCAGAAGGGCATTGAGAACAGCTCTCAATTCCAGAATGTTTATTGGAAGGAGACTCTCCTCCTGAGTCCATGATCCCTGAGCCTTCAGGGAATTCCAGACAGCGCCCCAACCTAGTATGCTGGCGTCTGTTGTTACAATTGTCCAATCTGGTCTGCTGAATGGCATCCCCCTGGACAGATGTGGCCGAGAAAGCCACCATAGAAGAGAATTTCTGGTCTCTTGATCCAGATTCAGAGTAGGGGACAAATCTGAGTAATCCCCATTCCACTGACTTAGCATGCACAATTGCAGTGGTCTGAGATGTAGGCGTGCAAAGGGTACTATGTCCATTGCCGCTACCATTAAGCCGATTACCTCCATGCATTGAGCCACTGACGGGTGTTGAATGGAATGAAGGACACGGCAAGCATTTTGAAGCTTTGTTAACCTGCCTTCTGTCAGGTAGATCTTCATTTCTACAGAATCTATAAGAGTCCCCAAGAAGGGAACTCTTGTGAGTGGAAAGAGAGAACTTTTCTCTTCGTTCACCTTCCACCCATGCGACCTTAGAAATGCCAGTACTAACTCTGTATGAGACTTGGCAGTTTGAAAGCTTGACGCTTGTGTCAGAATGTCGTCTAGGTACGGAGCCACCGAAATTCCTCGCGGTCTTAGTACCGCCAGAAGAGCGCCCAGAATCTTTGTGAAGATTCTTGGAGCCGTAGCCAATCCGAATGGAAGAGCTACAAACTGGTAATGCCTGTCTAGGAAGGCAAACCTTAGATACCGGTAATGATCTTTGTGAATCGGTATGTGAAGGTAAGCGTCCTTTAAATCCACTGTGGTCATGTACTGACCCTTTTGGATCATGGGTAAGATTGTCCGAATAGTTTCCATTTTGAACGATGGAACTCTTAGGAATTTGTTTAAGATCTTTAAATCCAAGATTGGTCTGAAGGTTCCTTCTTTCTTGGGAACCACAAACAGATTTGAGTAAAACCCCTGTCCGTGCTCCGACCGCGGAACCGGGTGGATCACTCCCATTAGCAACAGATCTTGTACACAGCGTAGAAACGCCTCTTTCTTTATTTGGTTTGTTGACAACCTTGAAAGATGAAATCTCCCTTTTGGGGGAGAGATTTTGAAGTCCAGAAGATATCCCTGAGATATGATCTCTAACGCCCAGGGATCCTGGACATCTCTTGCCCAAGCCTGGGCGAAGAGAGAAAGTCTGCCCCCCACTAGATCCGTTCCCGGATCGGGGGCCCTCAATTCATGCTGTCTTAGGGGCAGCAGCAGGTTTTCTGGCCTGCTTGCCCTTGTTCCAGGACTGGTTAGGTTTCCAGCCTTGTCTGTAGCGAGCAACAGCTCCTTCCTGTTTTGGTGCAGAGGAAGTTGATGCTGCTCCTGCCTTGAAGTTACGAAAGGCACAAAAATTAGACTGTCTAGCCCTAGGTTTGGCTCTGTCTTGAGGCAGGGCATGGCCTTTACCTCCTGTAATGTCAGCGATAATTTCTTTCAAACCGGGCCCGAATAAGGTCTGCCCTTTGAAAGGTATGTTAAGTAATTTAGATTTAGAAGTAACATCAGCTGACCAGGATTTTAGCCACAGTGCTCTACGTGCCTGAATGGCGAATCCGGAATTCTAAGCCGTAAGTTTAGTTAAATGTACTACGGCATCTGAAATAAATGAATTAGCTAGCTTAAGGGTTTTAAGCTTATTTGAAATCTCATCTATAGTTATTGAGTCAAGAGTCTCTTCCAGAGACTCGGACCAAAATGCGGCCGCAGCCGTGACATACGCAATACATGCAAGGGGTTGCAATATAAAACCTTGTTGAACAAACATTTTCTTAAGGTAACCCTCTAATTTTTTATCCATTGGATCTGAAAAGGCACAGCTATCTTCCACCGGGATAGTGGTACGCTTAGACAGAGTAGAAACCGCTCCCTCCACCTTAGGGACCATCTGCCATAAGTCCCGTGTGGTGGCGTCTATTGGAAACATTTTTCTAAATACAGGAGGGGGGGAAAAGGGTACACCGGGCCTATCCCACTCCTTAGTAATTATCTCTGTAAGCCTCTTAGGTATAGGAAATACGTCAGTACTCGCTGGTACTGCATAGTATCTATCCAGCCTACATAATTTCTCTGGGATTGCAACGGTGTTACAATCATTCAGAGCCGCTAATACCTCCCCTAGCAGTACACGGAGGTTTTCTAGTTTAAACTTAAAGTTTGAAATGTCTGAATCCACTCTATTTGGATCAGATCCGTCACCTGCAGATTGAAGCTCTCCGTCCTCATGTTCTGCAAATTGTGACGCAGTATCTGACATGGCCCTAATATTATCAGCGCACTCTGTTCTCACCCCAGAGTGATCTCGCTTACCTCTAAGTTCTGGTAATTTAGACAAAACTTCAGTCATAACATTAGCCATGTCCTGTAGTGTGATTTGTAATGGCCGCCCTGAAGTACTCGGCGTTACAATATCACGCACCTCCCGAGCGGGAGATGTAGGTACTGACACGTGAGGCAAGTTAGTCGGCATAACTTCCCCCTCGTTGTTTGGTGAATGATGTTCAATTTGTACAGATTGACTTTTATTTAAAGTAGCATCAATGCAATTAGTACATAAATTTCTATTGGGCTCCACCTTGGCTTTTGCACATATAGCACAGAGATATTCCTCTGAGTCAGACATGTTTAACAAACTAGCAATTAAACTAGCAAGCCTGGAAATACTTTTCAACTCAATTTACAAGTAATATGAAAAACGCACTGTGCCTTTAAGAAGCACAGAAAAAAACTATGACAGTTGAATAACAATGAACCGGAGAAATTATAAAAACCAAATTTTATCACAGTCAAAGCACAATCTCACAGGTCTGCTGTGAGTGATTACCTCCCTCAAAATAATTTTTGAAGACCCTTGAGCTCTGTAGAGACGATCCGGATCATGCAGGGAGAGAAACAGACTTTTGACTGAATTTCTGATGCGTAGCAAAAGGGCCAAAATAGGCCCCTCCCCCTCACACACAGCAGTGAGGGAAGTTCAGTAAACTGTCTTAAATTAAAATAAACGACAGCCAAGTGGAAAAACAGTGCCCAAAACAATTTTTCACCCAGTACCTCAGATAATTAAACGATTTAACATGCCAGCAAAACGTTTAAAATCAAATAGCATGAAATGTCATTAAACAGCCTGTTGCTAGACGCTCCCACTGCAAGTTAGGCTAAAAGTTATATGCATATAGTATTATCCCAGTGAAGTGCCATTCCCCAGAATACTGAAGTGTAAACATATATACATAACAGCCTGATACCAGTTGCTACTACTGCATTTAAGGCTGAACTTACATTATATCGGTATTGGCAGTATTTTCTCAGTCAATTCCATTCTTCAGAAAATAATATACTGCAACATACCTCTTTGCAGGTGAACCTGCCCGCTGTCCCCTGATCTGAAGTTTACCTCACTCCTCAGAATGGCCGAGAACAGCAAAATGAATCTTAGCTACGCCGGCTAAAATCATCCAAAAACTCAGGTAGATTCTTCTTCAAATTCTACCTGAGAAGGAACAACACACTCCGGTGCTGTTTTAAAATAACAAACTTTTGATTGAAGATATAAAAACTAAGTATAATCACCACAGTCCTCTCACACATCCTATCTATTAGTTGGGTGCAAGAGAATGACTGGGTGTGACGTAGAGGGGAGGAGCTATATAGCAGCTCTGCTTGGGTGATCCTCTTGCACTTCCTGTTGGGGAGGAGTTAATATCCCAGAAGTAATGATGACCCGTGGACTGACTACACTTAACAGGAGAAAGATTGCACGTCTGCCGCATCCGCCAAACTCTTATGCAACAAAATAGACAACGCAAAAATCTGACCTTTCAGGAGTACTAGCTGACAAATCCTTCACCAGACCCTCCTGGAGAAAAGACAAAATCCTAGGAATTCTGACTCTACTCCAAGAGAAGCCTCCGGATTCACACCAATACAAATATTTACGCCATATCTTATAGTAAATCTTTCTTGTCACAGGCTTACGAGCATGAATCATGGTCTCAATGACCGACTCTGAAACCCACGCTTAGATAAAATCAAGCGTTCAATCTCCAAGCAGTCAGCTTCAGAGAAACAAGATTTGGATGAAGAAAAGGACCCTGAAGTAGAAAGTCCTTTCTCAGAGGGAGTCTCCAGAGAGGTAGGGAAAACATTTCCACTAGATCTGCACACCAGATCCTGCGAGGCCACGCCGGCGCTATGAGAATCACTGACACCCTCTCGCAATGACTCTTGGCAGGAGAGTGAACGGAGGAAATAAGTATGCTAGACTGAAATTCCAAGCAACCACCAGAGCATCTATCAAGAAAGCCTGTGGATCCCTTGACCTCGAGCCGCACCTCAGAATCTTGGCATTCTGCTGAGAAGCCATGAGATCCAGTTCTGGCTGCCCCCAATTGAGGATTAAACTGGAAAATACTTCCGGATGGAGTTCCTACTTCCCCGGATGAAAGGTCTGTCGGCTCAGAAAATCCGCCTCCCAATTGTCCACTCCTGGGATGTGGATTGCAGAAAGACAACAGTTGTGAGACTCCGCCTACTGGATTATCCAGGCCACCTCTGACATGGTCAAGGAACCCCCCTGGTGGTTGATGTACGGCACCGAAGTTAAGTTGTCCGACTGAAACCTGATAAACTGGCCTAAGGCTAACTGAGGCCAGGCCAGTAGAGCAAATCGCTCTCAGTTCTAGAATGTTTATAGGGAGAACTGACTCCTCCCGAGTCCAAAGACCCTAAAGTCTTCAATGACCCCAAAGTTGCTCCCCAACCTAGAAGGCTGGCATCCGTGGTCACGATGATCACCCAGGAAGGTCTGAGAAAGGAAGTTCCCTGGGAGAGGTGTTCCTGAGACAACCACCACAGAAGAGAGTCCCTTGTCGCTTGATCCAGAACTATTTGTGGAGACAGATAAGCATAGTACCCGTTCCATTGCCTTAACATGCATAACTGCAGAGGTCTGAGATGGAACCGAGCAAATGGAATGATGTTCATGGAATCTACCATCAGACCAATTACCTCCATACATAGAGCCACTGACGGCCGAGGAGAGGACTGAAGGACAAGACAAAAGTCGAAGATCTTTGTTTTTCTGACCTCTGTCAGAAATATCTTCATTAGTAGGGAGTCTATTATGGTCCCTAAAAACACTACTCTTGTGGCTGGAATCAGAGAACTCATTCCCAGATTTACCTTCCAACCGTGGGAGCGAAGAAAAGACAAGATCTCTGTATGAGAGTTTGCTTGTTGAAAAGACGGCGCCTGAAGCAGAATGTCGCCCAGATAAGGCGCAACAGCAATGCCTCCAGACCGGATCACTGCCAAAAGAGCCCCCAGGACCTTTGAGAAAATTCTGGGAGCTGTGGCAAGGCCAAAAGGAAGAGCCACAAACTGGAAATGATTGTCTAAGAAAGCAAACCTTAGAAACTTGTGATGATCCCGGTGAATGGGAACATGAAGGTAAGCATCCTTTAAGTCTATGGTTGTCATAAACTGACCCTCTTGAACCAAAGGAAGAATGGAACGTATAGTCTCCATCTTGAAGGACGGTACACTGAGGAACTTATTTAAACACTTTAGGTCTAAAATAGGTCTGAAAGTCCCCTCTTTCTTGGGAACCCCAAACAGATTTGAATGAAATGCCAGACCTTGTTCCTGCAGAGGAACTGGAACTATAACTCCCAGGGAAAAACAGAATTTATGTTTACCTGATAAATTTCTTTCTCCTACGGTGTGTCCAGTCCACGGCTTCATCCTTACTTGTGGGAATATTCTCTTCCCTAACAGGAAATGGCAAAGAGAGCACAGCAAAAGCTGCCCATATAGCTCCCCCTCTGGCTCCCCCATATAGCTCCCCCTCTGGCTCCGCCCCCCAGTCATTCGACCGACAGGAGAAAAAGGAGAAACTATAGGGTGCCGTGGTGACTGTAGTGTATGGAATACATTTTTTTTAAACCTGACTAAAAGCCAGGGCGGGCCGTGGACCGGACACACCGTAGGAGAAAGAAATTTATCAGGTAAACATAAATTCTGTTTTCTCCTACATTGGTGTGTCCGGTCCACGGCTTCATCCTTACTTGTGGGAAACAATACCAAAGCTTTAGGACACGGATGAAGGGAGGGAGCAAGTCAGGTTACCTAAACGGAAGGCACCACGGCTTGCAAAACCTTTCTCCCAAAAACAGCCTCCGAAGAAGCATAAGTATCGAATTTGTAAAATTTGGCAAAAGTATGCAGAGAAGACCAAGTCGCTGCCTTACAGATCTGATCAACAGAAGCCTTGTTCTTGAAGGCCCATGTGGAAGCCACAGCTCTAGTAGAGTGAGCTGTGATTCGTTCAGGAGGCTGCCGTCCGGCAGTCTCATAAGCCAATCGGATGATGCTTTTCAGCCAAAAAGAAAGAGGTAGCAGTAGCTTTCTGCCCTCTCCTCTTACCAGAATAAACGACAAACAAAGATGATGTTTGTCTGAAATTCTTTGTTGCTTCTAAATAGAATTTTAAAGCACGGACCACATCTAGGTTGTGTAACAAACGTTCCTTCTTTGAAACTGGATTCGGACATAGGGAAGGAACAACTATTTCCTGGTTAATATTCCTGTTGGAAACTACTTTTGGAAGAAAACCAGGTTTGGTACGTAAAACTACCTTATCTGCATGAAATACCAGATAAGGAGAAGTACACTGCAAAGCAGATAATTCAGAAACTCTTCTAGCAGAAGAAATCACAACTAAAAACAGAACTTTCCAAGATAGTAACTTAATATCTATGGAATGCAAAGGTTCAAACGGAACCCCTTGAAGAACAGAAAGAACTAAGTTTAGACTCCATGGAGGAGTCATAGGTCTGTAAACAGGCTTGATTCTGACTAACGCCTGTACAAACGCTTGTACATCTGGCACGGCTGCCAGACGTTTGTGCAACAAAACAGACAGAGCAGATATCTGTCCCTTTAGAGAACTAGCTGACAGACCTTTCTCCAAACCCTCTTGGAGAAAGGAAAGAATTCTAGGAATTTTGATTTTACTCCAAGAAAAACCCTTGGATTCGCACCAACGGATATATTTGTGCCATATCTTATGGTAAATCTTCCTAGTCACAGGCTTTCTGGCTTGAACCAGAGTATCTATAACTGAATCTGAACACCCACGGTTAGATAGAATCAAGCGTTCAATTTCCAAGCAGTCAGTTGCAGAGAGACTAGATTTGGATGTTCGAATGGACCTTGTACTAGAAGATCCTGTCTCAAAGGTAGCTTCCATGGTGGAGCCGATGACATATTCACCAGGTCTGCATACCAAGTCCTGCGAGGCAACGCAGGAGCTATTAGGATCACCGAAGCCTTCTCCTGTTTGATCCTGGCTACCAGCCTGGGAAGGAGAGGGAACGGTGGAAACACATAAGCTAGATTGAACGACCAGGGCGCCACTAATGCATCCACTAGTGTCGCCCTGGGATCCTTGGATCTGGACCTGTATCGAGGAACTTTGAATTTCTGACGAGACGCCATCAGATCCATATCCGGAGTGCCCCATAGTTGAGTTAACTGGGCAAAGACCTCCAGGTGGCGTTCCCACTCCCCCGGATGGAAAGTCTGACGACTCAAATAATCCGCCTCCCAGTTGTCTACCCCTGGGATGTGGATTGCAGATAGGTGGCAGGAGTGATCCTCCGCCCATTTGATGATCTTGGATACCTCTGTCATCGCCAAGGAACTCTTTGTTCCCCCCTGATGATTGATGTACGCTACAGTCGTCATGTTGTCCGACTGAAATCTTATGAATCTGGCCTTTGCTAAGTGAGGCCAGGCCAGGAGCGCATTGAATATCGCTCTCAGTTCCAAAATGTTTATCGGGAGAAGGGACTCTTCCCGAGACCATAGACCCTGAGCTTTCAGGGAGTCCCAGACCGCGCCCCAGCCTAAGAGACTGACGTCGGTCGTGACGATGACCCACTCTGGTCTGCGGAAACTCATTCCCTGAGACAGGTGATTCTGAGTCAACCACCAGCGGAGTGAGTCTCTGGTTACCTGGTCTACTTGAATCTGGGGAGACAAGTCTGCATAATCCCCATTCCACTGTTTGAGCATGCGCAGTTGCAATGGTCTTAGATGAATTCGAGCAAAGGGAACCACATCCATTGCTGCAACCATTAGTCCTATTACCTCCATGCACTGAGCTATGGAAGGCTGAGGAATAGATTGAAGAACTTGACAAGCATTTAGAAGCTTTAATTTTCTGACCTCTGTCAGAAAAATCTTCATTTCTACAGAATCTATTAGTGTTCCCAGAAAGCGAACCCTTGTAGACGGGGACAGGGAACTCTTTTCTACGTTCACCTTCCACCCGTGAGACCTGAGAAAAGCTAATACAATGTCTGTATGAGCCCTTGATCTGGAAAGGGAAGACGCTTGGATTAGGATGTCGTCTAAGTAAGGTGTCACTGCAATGCCCCTCGGTCTTAGAACCGCTAGTAGGGACCCTAGCACCTTTGTGAAAATTCTGGGAGCAGTGGCTAAACCGAATGGAAGAGCCACAAACTAGTAATGTTTGTCCAGAAAGGCAAACCTTAGGAACTGATGATGATCTTTGTGGATAGGAATATGTAGGTACGCATCCTTTAAGTCCACGGTAGTCATGTATTGACCCTCCTGGATTGTTGGTAAAATCGTTCGAATGGTTTCCATTTTGAATGATGGAACTCTGAGGAATTTGTTTAGAATTTTTAAATCCAGAATTGGCCTGAAAGTTCCTTCTTTTTTGGGAACTACGAACAGGTTTGAGTAAAACCCCCGACCTTGTTCCACTGTTGAAACTGGGTGTATCACTCCCATCTTTAATAGGTCTCCTACGCAATGTAAGAATGCCTGTCTCTTTATCTGGTCTGAAGATAAGCGAGACATGTGGAACCTTCCCCTTGGAGGAAGTTCCTTGAACTCTAGAAGATAACCCTGAGAGACTATTTCTAGTGCCCAGGGATCCTGAACATCTCTTGCCCAAGCCTGAGCAAAGAGAGAAAGTCTGCCCCCTACTAGATCTGGTCCCGGATCGGGGGCTACCCCTTCATGCTGTCTTGGTAGCAGCAGCAGGCTTCTTGGCCTGTTTACCCTTGTTCCAGCCTTGCATTGGTTTCCATGCTGGTTTAGGCTGGGAAGCGTTACCCTCTTGTCTAGAGGCTGCAGAGTTAGGAGACGGTCCGTTCCTGAAATTGCAAAAGGAACGAAAATTAGATTTGTTCTTAGCCTTGAAAGGCCTATCCTGTGGGAGGGCATGGCCCTTTCCCCCAGTGATGTCTGAAATAATCTCCTTCAATTCTGGCCCAAAAAGGGTCTTACCTTTGAAAGGAATATTAAGCAGTTTTGTCTTGGACAACACATCCGCCGACCAAGATTTTAGCCAAAGCGCTCTGCGCGCTACAATTGCAAAACCTGAATTTTTCGCCGCTAATTTTGCCAATTGCAAAGCGGCATCTAAAATAAAGGAATTAGCCAACTTTAGTGCGTGAATTCTGTCCATGACTTCCTCATATGGAGTCTCCTTATTGAGCGAATTTTCTAGTTCCTCGAACCAAAAAGACGCCGCCGTTGTGACAGGAATAATGCACGAAATTGGCTGGAGAAGGAAACCTTGCTGAACAAATATCTTTTTAAGCAATCCTTCCAATTTTTTATCCATAGGATCTTTGAAAGCAGAACTGTCCTCAATGTGAATAATCGTGCGCTTGGCCAACGTAGAAACTGCCCCCTCAACCTTAGGGACTGTTTGCCATGCGTCCCTTCTGGGGTCGACAATGGGGAACATTTTCTTAAATATAGGAGGTGGGACAAAAGGTATACCTGGCTTCTCCCACTCCTTGTTCACTATGTCTGCCACCCTCTTGGGTATCGGAAAGGCATCAGCGTGCACAGGGACCTCAAGGAATTTGTCCATTTTGCACAATTTCTCTGGAATCACCAAAGGGTCGCAATCGTCAAGAGTAGTTAGCACCTCATTAAAGGGACAGTATACACTCATTTTCATATAACTGCATGTAATAGACACTACTATAAAGAATAATATGCACAGATACTGATATAAAAATCCAGTATAAAACTGTTTAAAAACTTACTTAGAAGCTGTCAGTTTGGCTCTGTTGAAAAGGTAGCTGGAAAGCCCACTGCAAGTGGCAAATAAGACACTCCCCCCCCCCTCCCCCTTCTTTTGCATATGAAAAGACCCTTTACACAAACAGGAGCAAGCTGGAGTAGGTAGTCGAGCGTATTCACATAAAACTTTGGGGCTTGGTTAGGAGTCTGAAAATCAGAGCAATGTTATTTAAAAATAAGCAAAACTATACATTAATTTAAAAAAAAAAAAACTTTATGGGCTATATAAATAGATCATCTACAAAACATTTATGCAAAGAAAAAATGAGTGTATAATGTCCCTTTAAGCAGGGCGCGGAGATGTTCTAACTTAAATTTAAACGTCACGATATCAGGTTCTGCCTGCTGAGAAACTTTTCCTGAATCAGAAATTTCTCCCTCAGACAGACCCTCCCTCACTGCCAATTCAGACTGGTGTGAGGGTATAACAGATAAATTATCGTCAGCGCACACTTGCTCATCCTCTGTATTTAAAACTGAGCAATCACGCTTTCTGGGAAATGCTGGCAGTTTGGATAAAAGGTTAGCTATAGAATTATTCATTACTGCCGTTAATTGCTGCATAGTAACAAGCATTGGTGCGCTAGATGTACTAGGTGTCGCCTGCGTGGGAATAACTGGTGTTGACACAGAAGGAGAGGATGATGAACTATCCCCACTACCTTCATTTGAAGAATCATCTTGGGCAACCTTATTAAATGTGACAGTACTGTCCTTACTTTGTTTGGACGCCATGGCACAATTTGCACATACATTTAAAGGGGGAACCACCTTGGCCTCCATACACACAGAACATATTCTATCTGAAGGTACAGACATGTTAGACAGACTTAGGCAGGCTATTAATGCAATAAAACCGTTTTTAAACAAAACCGTTACTGTCTCTTTAAATAATAAAAAGAGTACACTTTATTTCTGAATGTTTTAAAAACTATGAAGGAAATATCCGATCTTTACAAAATTTGCACCCTAGTGTCTTAATGCTTTGAAAGTATTGCACACCAAATTCAAGTCTGTAACCCCTTAAATGAGCAAACCAGAGCTAATTGTTCAATTTACCAGTTTAAACCCACTACAGTCCCTGCCACAGCCTTTGCTGCGGCTTTACCTTTCCTTGGGGGATATTCACCACAGAAATAAGCCTTCTAGAATCGTTTTTATGGCCACAGGACCCTCTCACATGAAGCTGCATGCACTGCTTCCAGAAGTAACTGCGCAACTAAGGCGCGAAAATGAGGCCTCCTCCCTCTGCATACCAGAGTGAAGGGGCCTTCCTGACTAGATTAGGTGTCTAAACAACTGCCAGGCGAAATAAAAACGTTCCCAAAAGTGTTTCCAAGTTCCAAAACACTCCAAAAACAGAATTTATGTTTACCTGATAAATTTCTTTCTCCAACGGTGTGTCCGGTCCACGGCGTCATCCTTACTTGTGGGATATTCTCTTCCCCAACAGGAAATGGCAAAGAGCCCAGCAAAGCTGGTCACATGATCCCTCCTAGGCTCCGCCTACCCCAGTCATTCGACCGACGTTAAGGAGGAATAATAGCATAGGAGAAACCATATGGTACCGTGGTGACTGTAGTTAAAGAAAATAAATTATCAGACCTGATTAAAAAACCAGGGCGGGCCGTGGACCGGACACACCGTTGGAGAAAGAAATTTATCAGGTAAACATAAATTCTGTTTTCTCCAACATAGGTGTGTCCGGTCCACGGCGTCATCCTTACTTGTGGGAACCAATACCAAAGCTTTAGGACACGGATGAAGGGAGGGAGCAAATCAGGTCACCTAAATGGAAGGCACCACGGCTTGCAAAACCTTTCTCCCAAAAATAGCCTCAGAAGAAGCAAAAGTATCAAACTTGTAAAATTTGGTAAAAGTGTGCAGTGAAGACCAAGTCGCTGCCCTACATATCTGATCAACAGAAGCCTCGTTCTTGAAGGCCCATGTGGAAGCCACAGCCCTAGTGGAATGAGCTGTGATTCTTTCGGGAGGCTGCCGTCCGGCAGTCTCGTAAGCCAATCTGATGATGCTTTTAATCCAAAAAGAGAGAGAGGTAGAAGTTGCTTTTTGACCTCTCCTTTTACCTGAATAAACAACAAACAAGGAAGATGTTTGTCTAAAATCCTTTGTAGCATCTAAATAGAATTTTAGAGCGCGAACAACATCCAAATTGTGCAACAAGCGTTCCTTCTTTGAAACTGGTTTCGGACACAGAGAAGGTACGATAATCTCCTGGTTAATGTTTTTGTTAGAAACAACTTTTGGAAGAAAACCAGGTTTAGTACGTAAAACCACCTTATCTGCATGGAACACCAGATAAGGAGGAGAACACTGCAGAGCAGATAATTCTGAAACTCTTCTAGCAGAAGAAATTGCAACTAAAAACAAAACTTTCCAAGATAATAACTTAATATCAACGGAATGTAAGGGTTCAAACGGAACCCCCTGAAGAACTGAAAGAACTAAATTGAGACTCCAAGGAGGAGTCAAAGGTTTGTAAACAGGCTTGATTCTAACCAGAGCCTGAACAAAGGCCTGAACATCTGGCACAGCTGCCAGTTTTTTGTGAAGTAACACCGACAAGGCAGAAATCTGTCCCTTCAGGGAACTTGCCGATAATCCTTTTCCCAATCCTTCTTGAAGGAAGGATAGAATCCTAGGAATCTTAACCTTGTCCCAAGGGAATCCTTTAGATTCACACCAACAGATATATTTTTTCCAAATTTTGTGGTAAATCTTTCTAGTTACAGGCTTTCTGGCCTGAACAAGAGTATCGATAACAGAATCTGAGAAACCTCGCTTCGATAAAATCAAGCGTTCAATCTCCAAGCAGTCAGCTGGAGTGAAACCAGATTCGGATGTTCGAACGGACCCTGAACAAGAAGGTCTCGTCTCAAAGGTAGCTTCCAAGGTGGAGCCGATGACATATTCACCAGATCTGCATACCAAGTCCTGCGTGGCCACGCAGGAGCTATCAAGATCACCGACGCCCTCTCCTGATTGATCCTGGCTACCAGCCTGGGGATGAGAGGAAACGGCGGGAACACATAAGCTAGTTTGAAGGTCCAAGGTGCTACTAGTGCATCCACTAGAGCCGCCTTGGGATCCCTGGATCTGGACCCGTAGCAAGGAACTTTGAAGTTCTGACGAGAGGCCATCAGATCCATGTCTGGAATGCCCCATAGTTGAGTGACTTGGGCAAAGATTTCCGGATGGAGTTCCCACTCCCCCGGATGCAATGTCTGACGACTCAGAAAATCCGCTTCCCAATTTTCCACTCCCGGGATGTGGATAGCAGACAGGTGGCAGGAGTGAGACTCCGCCCATAGAATAATCTTGGTCACTTCTTCCATCGCTAGGGAACTCCTTGTTCCCCCCTGATGGTTGATGTACGCAACAGTCGTCATGTTGTCTGATTGAAACCGTATGAACTTGGTCCTCGCTAGCTGAGGCCAAGCCTTGAGAGCATTGAATATCGCTCTCAGTTCCAGAATATTTATCGGTAGAAGAGATTCTTCCCGAGACCAAAGACCCTGAGCTTTCAGGGATCCCCAGACCGCGCCCCAGCCCATCAGACTGGCGTCGGTCGTGACAATGACCCACTCTGGTCTGCGGAATGTCATCCCTCGTGACAGGTTGTCCAGGGACAGCCACCAACGGAGTGAGTCTCTGGTCCTCTGATTTACTTGTATCTTTGGAGACAAGTCTGTATAGTCCCCATTCCACTGACTGAGCATGCACAGTTGTAATGGTCTTAGATGAATGCGCGCAAAAGGAACTATGTCCATTGCCGCTACCATCAACCCGATCACTTCCATGCACTGAGCTACGGAAGGAAGAGGAACGGAATGAAGTATTCGACAAGAGTCCAGAAGTTTTGTCTTTCTGGCCTCTGTTAGAAAAATCCTCATTTCTGAGGAGTCTATAATTGTTCCCAAGAAGGGAACCCTTGTTGACGGGGATAGAGAACTCTTTTCCACGTTCACTTTCCAGCCGTGCGATCTGAGAAAGGCCAGGACGATGTCTGTGTGAGCCTTTGCTCGAGGGAGGGACGACGCTTGAATCAGAATGTCGTCCAGGTAAGGTACTACTGCAATGCCCCTTGGTCTTAGCACCGCTAGAAGGGACCCTAGTACCTTTGTGAAAATCCTTGGAGCAGTGGCGAATCCGAAAGGAAGCGCCACGAACTGGTAATGTTTGTCCAGGAATGCAAACCTTAGGAACCGATGATGTTCCTTGTGGATAGGAATATGTAGATACGCATCCTTTAAATCCACCGTGGTCATGAATTGACCTTCCTGGATGGAAGGAAGGATAGTTCGAATGGTTTCCATCTTGAACGATGGGACCTTGAGAAATTTGTTTAAGATCTTGAGATCTAGGATTGGTCTGAACGTTCCCTCTTTTTTTGGGAACTATGAACAGATTGGAGTAGAACCCCATCCCTTGTTCTCTCAATGGAACAGAATGAATCACTCCCATTTTTAACAGGTCTTCTACACAATGTAAGAACGCCTGTCTTTTTATGTGGTCTGAAGACAACTGAGACCTGTGGAACCTCCCCCTTGGGGGAAGTCCCTTGAATTCCAGAAGATAACCCTGGGAGACTATTTCTAGCGCCCAAGGATCCAGAACATCTCTTGCCCAAGCCTGAGCGAAGAGAGAGAGTCTGCCCCCCACCAGATCCGGTCCCGGATCGGGGGCCGATATTTCATGCTGTCTTGGTAGCAGTGGCAGGTTTCTTGGCCTGCTTTCCCTTGTTCCAGCCTTGCATTGGTCTCCAAGCTGGCTTGGCCTGAGAAGTATTACCCTCTTGCTTAGAGGACGTAGCACCTTGGGCTGGTCCGTTTTTACGAAAGGGACGAAAATTAGGTCTATTTTTTGCCTTGAAAGGCCGATCCTGAGGAAGGGCATGGCCCTTACCCCCAGTGATATCAGAGATAATCTCTTTCAAGTCAGGACCAAACAGCGTTTTCCCCTTGAAAGGAATGTTTAGTAGCTTGTTCTTGGAAGACGCATCAGCCGACCAAGATTTCAACCAAAGCGCTCTGCGCGCCACAATAGCAAACCCAGAATTCTTAGCCGCTAACTTAGCCAATTGCAAAGAGGCGTCTAGAGTGAAAGAATTAGCCAATTTGAGAGCATTGACTCTGTCCATAATCTCCTCATAAGGAGGAGAGTCACTATCGAGCACCTTAATCAGTTCATCAAACCAGAAATATGCGGCTGTAGTGACAGGGACAATGCATGAAATGGGTTGTAGAAGGTAACCCTGCTGAACAAACATCTTTTTAAGCAAACCTTCTAATTTTTTATCCATAGGATCTTTGAAAGCACAACTATCCTCTATGGGAATAGTGGTGCGTTTGTTTAAAGTAGAAACCGCTCCCTCGACCTTGGGGACTGACTGCCATAAGTCCTTTCTGGGGTCGACCATAGGAAACAATTTTTTAAATATGGGGGGAGGGACGAAAGGAATACCGGGCCTTTCCCATTCTTTATTAACAATGTCCGCCACCCGCTTGGGTATAGGAAAAGCTTCTGGGAGCCCCGGCACCTCTAGGAACTTGTCCATTTTACATAGTTTCTCTGGGATGACCAAATTTTCACAATCATCCAGAGTGGATAATACCTCCTTAAGCAAAATGCGGAGATGTTCCAATTTAAATTTAAAAGTAATCACATCAGATTCAGCCTGCTGAGAAATGTTCCCTAAATCAGTAATTTCTCCCTCAGACAAAACCTCCCTGGCCCCCTCAGATTGGGTTAGGGGCCCTTCAGAGATATTAATATCAGCGTCGTCATGCTCTTCAGTAACTAAAACAGAGCATCCACGCTTACGCTGACAAGGGTTCATTTTGGCTAAAATGTTTTTGACAGAATTATCCATTACAGCCGTTAATTGTTGCATAGTAAGGAGTATTGGCACGCTAGATGTACTAGGGGCCTCCTGAGTGGGCAAGACTCGTGTAGACGAAGGAGGGAATGATGCAGTACCATGCTTACTCCCCTCACTTGAGGAATCATCTTGGGCATCATTGTCATTATCACATAAATCACATTTATTTAAATGAATAGGAATTCTGGCTTCCCCACATTCAGAACACAGTCTATCTGGTAGTTCAGACATGTTAAACAGGCATAAACTTGATAAGAAAGTACAAAAAACGTTTTGAAATAAAACCGTTACTGTCACTTTAAATTTTAAACTGAACACACTTTATTACTGCAATTGCGAAAAAACATGAAGGAATTGTTCAAAATTCACCAAACTTTCACCACAGTGTCTTAAAGCCTTGAAAATATTGCACACCAATTTTGGAAGCTTTAACCCTTAAAATAACGGAACCGGAGCCGTTTTAAGCTTTAACCCCTTTACAGTCCCTGGTATCTGCTTTGCTGAGACCCAACCAAACCCAAAGGGGAATACGATACCAAATGACGCCTTCAGAAGTCTTTTATAAGTATCAGAGCTCCTCTCACATGCGACTGCATGCCATGCCTCTCAAAAACAAGTGCGCAACACCGGCGCGAAAATGAGACTCTGCCTATGCTTTGGGAAAGCCCCTAAAGAATAAGGTGTCTAAAACAGTGCCTGCCGATATTATTATATCAAAATACCCAGAATAAATGATTCCTCAAGGCTAAATAAGTGTTAATATCAATCGATTTAGCCCAAAAAAAGGTCTACAGTCTAAATAAGCCCTTGTGAAGCCCTTATTTACAATCGTAATAAACATGGCTTACCGGATCCCATAGGGAAAATGACAGCTTCCAGCATTACATCGTCTTGTTAGAATGTGTCATACCTCAAGCAGCAAAGGACTGCAGACTGTTCCCCCAACTGAAGTTAATTGCTCTCAACAGTCCTGTGTGGAACAGCCATGGATTTTAGTTACGGTTGCTAAAATCATTTTCCTCATACAAACAGAATTCTTCATCTCTTTTCTGTTTCTGAGTAAATAGTACGTACCAGCACTATTTGAAAATAACAAACTCTTGATTGAATAATGAAAAACTACAGTTAAACACTAAAAAACTCTAAGCCATCTCCGTGGAGATGTTGCCTGTACAACGGCAAAGAGAATGACTGGGGTAGGCGGAGCCTAGGAGGGATCATGTGACCAGCTTTGCTGGGCTCTTTGCCATTTCCTGTTGGGGAAGAGAATATCCCACAAGTAAGGATGACGCCGTGGACCGGACACACCTATGTTGGAGAAAGTCATATAAAAATTATATAAATCAATCGATTTAGCCCACAATAGTGTCAACCAGTATATAGCCCATTTATAAGCCTTCATTCTGTTATGAGTCTAAGAAAATGGCTTACCGATCCCATAAGGGAAAATGACAGTCTTCTAGCATTACTATGTCTTGTTAGAAAAGAGACTAGTCATACCTGGAGCAGAAAAGTCTGCAAACTGTTCCCCCCAACTGAAGTTCTCTGGTTTCAACAGTCCTGCGTGGGAACAGCAATGGATTTTAGTTACTGCTGCTAAAATCATACTCCTCTTTAAACAGAACTCTTCATCACTTTCTGTTGTAGAGTAAATAGTACAAACCGGCACTATTTTAAAATAAACTCTTGATAGAAGAAATAAAAAACTACAACTAACACCACATACTCTTTACCATCCCCGTGGAGATGCTACTTGTTCAGAGCGGCAAAGAGAATGACTGGGGGGCGGAGCCAGAGGGGGAGCTATATGGGCAGCTTTTGCTGTGCTCTCTTTGCCATTTCCTGTTAGGGAAGAGAATATTCCCACAAGTAAGGATGAAGCCGTGGACCGGACACACCAATGTAGGAGAAATCTCCTTAAGTAACAAGCGGAGGTGTTCCAGCTTAAAGAGATGGTAAACTACGCATACTGCGAACTAGCGATGTAATATAAAATCAAAAAATAATTTGAGTTTAATTCATGAAATTCTCCTATTCGCTATATTTGTTAAAATATTTTATATTATATCTCAGAAATTATAACTACCATCGCCCTACCGTACATCGGCCGCCATTGATTTTGTCCGGTCACTTTTTTTTTTTTAAACCAGTGACAGACCAGGCCAGTCAGTGACACTCCTCTAATCAAACACGCCCTTCAAGACATATGCGCATGCCCTACCTCTTGTATCCTTGCTTGAGAGTGCTATAGCATTGAATTGTCATTGACATGTGTGATTGACATGCCAATGCTCTGACGTGGAGAGGAGAGGTTCAGCTCTCTTGCCGGGATGAGAATAATAACAGGAAGTAATGGCGGGGGAGGAGCAAGAAGCGGTAACGCTCTGTAAGTAAAATACAAATTTATTAGATATAGGAATAACATAATTAACAAATAAAGTTGGCAATTTATGTAATAAGTACTTGATGATTAATAATCGATTGCTTAATTAGTGAAAATTTACCTTCACTTTAAATCTGAAGGACACAACTTCAGCATCAGTAGAAGGAACTATACTGCCTGAATCCGAAATTTCACCCTCAGATGCACCAGAAGAATCTTCATCCTCAGACTTCTGAGAGGAAATACTTTGATTAGCCACCTCACGATCAGAAACCTTACTGTTTCTTTAAATTTCCTTTTGCGTTTTCCCTGCAGCATGGGAAAAACAGACAGCACCTCAGAATATACCTGGGCAGCAATATCTTGCAAAGTAACTCCAGACAGAGCATGAGAGGAAACACAGGGCACTGCATGCGCAGATGAATAGAATTGGGACGCTTGAGGAGAAAGCTGCATCACATCTGAAACAGGAGGCTCCTGAACAGCATCCGCCTTAGCTAATGATGGCTCAAAAAAGTCTATTTCTATAAGCTAAAGTTCTTTCAATACATGAAGAACAAAAAGGTACTGGGGTTTCCACCTGGGCATCAAAACATAAGCTACAGGTAACATTCTGCACAGTCTCCTGATCCATAATACAAAAAAAAAGAAGCAAATAAAAAATTTAACAATCTTTTATCAAAGGATATACTACAGAACCAAAAAACGTTCTTAAATAAATGTTCTCTTTAAATTCAAGAAGGCATACACCAGGCAACACTACACCTCAGCAGAATTACTGAGGTGCCCTACCTGTCCTGCAACTTTCTGAAAAACAGGCTTAAAAACAAACAAAAACCCCCAAAAAGTACATTATCTGTTACTAAAAACGGATCCTCACTGAGCCATAAATAAAATAACTCCTCACACTAACAGTGCCTGCAAAAACTGCCATAAAAACCTGCACCCTGACAGGAATAATAAAAACCGCCCCCCTGCAGCGTTTCAGTTTAATAAGTGCCACGTTTTTCCCTGCTACATAGAAAAATAAAACTGGCACTTACCTCAGTATTTATCTGTCCGGCAGTAGGACAGCTCACCTGGCTTGAGAGGATGCCATCCCTCACATGGACCTGTGGAAATACAGAAAGACTGAGTAAACTTACTCAGGCTATCTAAATAGGGCAGTAAAATGTTTTGGGAAAACGCAGTAAGGATTGTACCCCACAAGTTCCCAATTGCTTAAAAGCAACCACTGCCCTACTGAAGAGACTGACATGGGCTAAGGCTAGACCCTTTAGAAAGATCAGCGAAAACCTACTCTGCTTTAAAATAAAAAAATCTTGATTGTAGATCAGACACCAAAACTTCACCTCTGCCTTGCACCGCAGACAAAGATAATGACTGGGTGTTATGCGTAAGGGAAGTGACATATAAAGAAGCTTTGCTGTAGTGCTATTTGCCTCCTCCTGCTGGACAGGAGTGATATTCCCACTAGTAATTGACGATTCAGAGGACTCACCATATCTTAGGTAAGAAAATGGTTTTCATATCCCTTTAATTGAACAGGTTCTGGTTAGGCCTGAAAGATTTTTCACACTCCTAAAGGTACTCTGTACTAGAGAGAGTTTAGATGCTGACTGCATAAGATAAGAGGAAGTGGGAGAATATGGTATAATGCACCAACTGTTGGTGTTGTATATTACATACTAGATACCCGATACTTAGATCCAACCACTATAGTTACAGCCACCTATCTGTGAATCTCCACCTCTGAGTGCAATCTTTTGTTTGGGAACAGATATGTACAGAGGTGATCCACAAACTAGTGTGTAGCATCTGCAGCAAGTAAGTTTTTCCATTTGTATTTAATATGGAGGTGGCAGACACATTTGCTACACATAAGCTCTTTACAGACCTTGTATTATAGCACTGACTGTGCACACGATTAAAGACTGAGATTATTTAAAGAGACAGTATACACCTTAGTCATCTAAGGTCATTTTAAAATTAATATTGTTTCTAGCCACTTTAAAATGGCTACCAAGCTCTGCACACTGATGACATCACAATCTGGGCTGCATTAACGGCTTCCCTAGTTACAAAAGACTCACTAATTTGATTTAACAGTCTGTCAATGCTATTCAACAGGGAGCATAGATGCAGCCCAGATCGTGATCAGGGGCAGAGCTTTGCAGACATTTAAAAATGACCAGAAACAATAGCCATTTTAAAATAACTTTTTCACTGTTACTGCTGCATGATATAGAAAGGGTGCAGGAGGATATTTGCAGCTTAATCTAAAGTAAGACTTTAAGATGACTAAGGTGTAGATGTCCCTTAAATAAGTGGAGGCTGTGATCAAATCATATTTACAAGTTAGTCATAATACTTTCCATCTATTTCTCCTCTCCAAGAAATTAATTATACATGAAAAAACTAAAACTTATTTTGAAATACATTTATCTGAACAGTTGATTGCACTTTCAAGTGTAGAATTTCCAAAAATACCCCCCCCCCATGCACATCATGAGTCTTTGCTAAAAAAACTAAGAGCAACCAACTCACATTGTGCAGCAAGACTCGTTCCTGTTCAGCACCCACCTGTAAAAACACAGATATAATTAAAAATGAATTCACCACTGGTTTCTTGAATAACCCCCATTAGACAATTCTAAAATCCAATTTGACAGCCTCTAAACCAACAACCACATCACTCTCACCGAGTACTTCTGTTCCTCATAACATTTAGGGCACTCCCAGTAGTTGGGAAGCTCATCACTAATCAACCCTTCACCGTCCATCTGTAAAACAAGAAGAAAAAAAATAGAAATATATTTCCCCTTGCATTCACTCATTGTTTAAGGGATATTAAACCCACATTTTTTTCTTTAATGATTCAGATAGCGCATGCGATTTTAACAACTTTTTAATTTACTCCTATTATCGATTTTTCTTTGTTCTCTTTCAATCTTTATTTAAAATGCAGGAATGTAAAGCTTAGGAGCCAGCCCATTTTAGGTTAAGCACCCTGGTTAGTGCTTTCTTATTAGTGGCTACATATAGCCACCAATAAGCAAGCATAACCCAGGTTCTGAACCAAAAATGGGCCAGCAAGCTTTACATTCCTGCTTTTTAAATAAAGATAGAGAACAAATAACATTTTATATAAGGAGTAAATTAGAAAGTTGCTTAAAATTGCAAATTGGGTTTAGTACCCCTTTAAGCACTAAAGGCTGATTATGAAAAGTTTGGATGCAGCAAGAATATTAGAAGCATTGTGAAAACTCCTGTGTACCTCTAAGCATCCTGGGTGCACAATCTCATTACAGATCGAACATTCCATCAACTTTCTTTCAAAATCTTGGGAGTCATTTGTTTGATCCACCTCCCCACAGATGTTACAAGTAACAGAATGAGGCAATCTGGGCTAAAAAAGAGAGGAAACAGTCAATTGGGCTTGGAGCAGAGGAAACATGAAAGGATGAATGGTGAAGATCTAGTCCTTTGGCTTACACATATATTAGAATACTTACTGCAATACACTGCCTCTGCACACAGGACTGCTTCATTCGACCAGGTCCACCAAACTTCTTCATATCCTTACAATAATGGCATGTTCCACACTCTCGTTGAACACATGACTGACACTTGCGACACCTAACACGGCGTCTTCGAGCACCAGAAGAGGCGGAAGGCCCAGACGGGGTTCCAGAAGGCCGAGAAGGGGCTGTGACATGACGGGAAGCTGGCCTCATGGTGTGAGGTTTGGTAAACTGTATTTTGGGCCGCAGGTTAACTTTGTACTGGCAGGAAAAGTATTAAATTAGTGAAATAAGTGGTAGAAAAAAATTAAAGTGTATGTATATTCAACAGAAATTGAGAAGATGGTCAAGTAATGCATTGAGTGATACCATTTAAAATGGGGTGGGGGAGTATACACACAGACATATATATATATATATATATATATATATACCTGTTCTCTCTTCGGCCACTTAACAATAGGAAGTCCAGTTAGTGCAAGCTCAGGTGGGTCATGTGCATGTTCTTCCAGCAGTTTCTGAAACCCTCCGTTTGGGAAAAAAAATAAAAAAAAAACAGACAGACAGGAGGGGTAGAGTTAGAAGGTAAGCTTCAAAAGGCAATTAATGTTGCTAATATTAGACTATCATAGAAACTGCAGCAGAACAATAAGATTCCTATCATTTTCATAGGCACACTATATCTATATCTTATATCACTATACCCAGTGTTCTCCGCAGAACATTTTGCCAGGTGGCATTATAAAGTAGCTGGGTAGCATTATAAAGTGGCCGGGTGAAGGTAGTGTAATAATTTAAAAAGTTTGCATAATTTAAAAAGTGTATTCAATGATGTGATATAAGCTAATTTGAAAAAAACAATATATATATATATATTAGCTTTTAACCCCTGACTAGTAAACCATAGTGATATTGTTCCACCCCTGTATAAATTAAATATTGCTACATACAGTAATAAATGAACAAAAATAAGTGCATAGCAATTAGCAACATCAACTGGAGAAAACAGCTAATATGACTAAGAGCCTATTGCAGGCCTGAAACCTAATTATGCCTATGGACCCAATTTATAAAAATCTCTTTGGAGGATGGAAATTGTGTCAATATTGTTCTTCTATCAAGACCTAGCAAGTCTTTTTTATGCCTAATACATTTAAGTGTGCTGTTTTCCATTTTTGGATTTAATGAAGACAACAGACGGACAGAATTTTTTTTGTTAAACAGAGTGTTGACATTAATGTGAGGTCATAGCAGACCTGGGAAAAACTAAATTTATGCTTACCTGATAAATTTCTCTCTTTCCGGATATGGTGAGTCCACGACTTCATCAATTACTGATGGGAATATCACTCCTGGCCAGCAGGAGGAGGCAAAGAGCACCACAGCAAAGCTGTTAAGTATCACTTTCCCTACCCACAACCCCCAGTCATTCGACCGAAGGTAAATGGAGAAAAGAAGCAACACAAGGTGTAGAGGTGCCTGAGGTTTTAGTAAAAAAACAAAACAAAAAACATAATTTATGCTTACCTGATAAATTTATTTCTCTTGTAGTGTATCCAGTCCACGGATCATCCATTACTTATGGGATATTCTCCTTCCCAACAGGAAGTTGCAAGAGGATCACCCACAGCAGAGCTGCTACATAGCTCCTCCCCTAACTGTCATATCCAGTCATTCGACCGAAAACAAACAGAGAAAGGAGAAACCATAGGGTGCAGTGGTGACTGTAGTTTAATTAAAATTTAGACCTGCCTTAAAAGGACAGGGCGGGCCGTGGACTGGATACACTACAAGAGAAATAAATTTATCAGGTAAGCATAAATTATGTTTTCTCTTGTTAAGTGTATCCAGTCCACGGATCATCCATTACTTATGGGATACCAATACCAAAGCTAAAGTACACGGATGATGGGAGGGACAAGGCAGGATTAAGTGGAAGGAACCACTGCCTGAAGAACCTTTCTCCCAAAAACAGCCTCCGAAGAAGCAAAGGTATCAAATTTGTAAAATTTGGAAAAAGTGTGAAGCGAAGACCAAGTCGCGGCCTTGCAAATCTGTTCAACAGAGGCCTCATTTTTAAAGGCCCAGGTGGAAGCCACAGCTCTAGTAGAATGAGCTGTAATCCTTTCAGGGGGCTGCTGTCCAGCAGTCTCATAGGCTAGGCGTATTATGCTCCGAAGCCAAAAGGAAAGAGAGGTTGCCGAAGCTTTTTGACCTCTCCTCTGTCCAGAGTAAACAACAAACAGGGTAGATGTTTGACGAAAATCTTTAGTAGCTTGTAAGTAAAACTTCAAGGCACGGACTACGTCCAGATTATGTAAAAGACGTTCCTTCTTTGAAGAAGGATTAGGACACAATGATGGAACAACAATCTCTTGATTGATATTCTTGTTAGAAACCACCTTAGGTAAAAACCCAGGTTTGGTACGCAGGTACTACCTTATCTGCATGAAAAATCAGATAAGGAGAATCACATTGTAAGGCAGATAGCTCAGAGACTCTCCGAGCCGAGGAAATAGTCATCAAAAACAGAACTTTAAGATAAAAGTTTAATATCAATGGAATGAAGGGGTTCAAACGGAACTCCTTGAAGAACTTTAAGAACCAAGTTTAAGCTCCACAGGGGAGCAACAGGTTTAAACACAGGCTTAATTCTAACCAAAGCCTGGCAAAATGCCTGGACGTCTGGAACCTCTGCCAGACGCTTGTGCAAAAGAATAGACAGAGCAGAAATCTGTCCCTTTAAGGAACTAGCTGATAATCCTTTGTCCAAGCCCTCTTGGAGAAAAGACAATATTCTAGGAATCCTAACCTTACTCCATGAGTAATACTTGGATTCACACCAATAAAGATATTTACTCCATATCTTGTGGTAGATTTTCCTGGTAACAGGCTTTCGTGCCTGTATTAAAGTATCAATGACTGACTCGGAGAAGCCACGCTTTGATAGAATCAAGCGTTCAATCTCCATGCAGTCAGTCTCAGAGAAATTAGATTTGGATGATTGAAAGGACCTTGTATCAGAAGGTCCTGTCTTAGAGGCAGAGTCCATGGTGGAAAGGATGACATGTCCACTAGGTCTGCATACCAAGTCCTGCGTGGCCACGCAGGTGCTATCAGAATCACTGATGCTCTCTCCTGTTTGATTTTGGCAATCAGTCAAGGGAGCAGAGGAAACGGTGGAAACACATAAGCCAGGTTGAAGAACCAAGGCGCTGCTAGAGCATCTATCAGTGTCGCTTCTGGGTCCCTGGACCTGGATCCGTAACAAGGAAGCTTGGCGTTCTGGCGAGACACCATGAGATCCAACTCTGGTTTGCCCCAACTATGAATCAACTGAGCAAACACCTCTGGATGGAGTTCCCACTCCCCTGAATGGAAAGTCTGACGACTTAGAAAATCCGCCTCCCAGTTCTCCACGCCTGGGATATGGATTGCTGACAGGTGGCAAGAGTGGTACTCTGCCCAGCGAATTATTTTTGAGACTTTTAACATCGCTAGGGAACTCCTGGTTCCCCCTTGATGGTTGATGTAAGCCACAGTCGTGATGTTGTCCGACTGAAATCTGATGAACCTCAGTGTTGCTAACTGAGGCCAAGCCAGAAGAGCATTGAATATCGCTCTTAACTCCAGAATATTTATTGGAAGGAGTTTCTCCTCCTGAGTCCACGATCCCTGTGCCTTCAGGGAATTCCAGACTGCACCCCAACCTAGAAGGCTGGCATCTGTTGTTACAATTGTCCAATCTGGCCTGCGAAAGGTCATAATCTTGGACAGGTGTACCCGAGACAACCACCAGAGAAGAGAATCTCTGGTCTCTCGATCCAGATTTAGCAGAGGGGACAAATCTGTGTAATCCCCATTCCACTGACTCAGCATGCATAATTGCAGCGGTCTGAGATAAAGGCGCGCAAATGGCACTATGTCCATTGCCGCTATCATTAAGCCGATTACCTCCATACACTGAGCTACCGAAAGGCGCGGAATGGAGCGAAGAACACGGCAAGCATTTAGAAGTTTTGATAACCTGGACTCCGTCAGGTAAATTTTCATTTCTACAGAATCTATAAGAGTCCCTAAGAAGGAGACTCTTGTGAGTGGGGATAGAGAACTCTTTTCCTCGTTCACTTTCCACCCGTGCGACCTCAGACATGCCAGGACTATCTCTGTATGAGACTTGGCAACTTGAAAGCTTGACGCCTGTATCAGGATGTCGTCTAGATACGGAGCTACCGCTATGCCTCGCGGTCTTAGAACCGCCAGAAGTGAGCCCAGAACCTTTGTAAAGATTCTCGGGGCTGTAGCCAACCCGAAGGGAAGAGCTACAAATTGGTAATGCCTGTCTAGAAAGGCAAACCTTAGAAACCGATGATGATCTTTGTGAATCGGTATGTGAAGGTAGGCATCCTTTAAGTCCACTGTGGTCATGTACTGACCTTCTTGGATCATGGGTAGGATGGTCCGAATAGTTTCCATTTTGAAAGATGGAACTCTGAGGAATTTGTTTAAGATCTTTAGATCCAAAATTGGTCTGAAGGTTCCCTCTTTTTTGGGAACCACAAACAGATTCGAATAAAAACCCTGTCCTTGTTCCATCCGCGGAACTGGATGGATCACTAGGAGGTCTTGCATACAGCGTAGGAATGCCTCTTTCTTTATCTGATTTGCAGATAACCTTGAAAGATGAAATCTCCCTTGTGGAGGGGAAGCTTTGAAGTCCAGAAGATATCCCTGAGATATGATCTCCAACGCCCAGGGATCCTGAACATCTCTTGCCCACGCCTGGGCGAAGAGAGAAAGTCTGCCCCCTACTAGATCCGTCGCCGGATAGGGGGCCATTCCTTCATGCTGTCTTAGAGGCAGCAGCAGGCTTTCTGGCCTGCTTGCCTTTGTTCCAGGACCTGTTAGGTTTCCAGGCCTGCTTAGATTGAGCAAAAGTTCCCTTACCTCCAGTAATGTCAGCAATAATTTCCTTCAAACCAGGCCCGAATAAGGTCTGCCCCTTGAAAGGAATGTTGAGTAATTTAGACTTCGAAGTCACGTCAGCTGACCAGGATTTAAGCCATAGCGCCCTACGCGCTTGGATGGCGAATCCGGAATTCTTAGCCGTTAGTTTAGTCAAATGAACAATGGCATCAGAAACAAATGAGTTAGCTAGCTTAAGTGTTCTAAGCTTGTCAATAATTTCAGTCAATGG
Organism: Bombina bombina; assembly: GCF_027579735.1. Lineage (NCBI taxonomy): Eukaryota > Metazoa > Chordata > Amphibia > Anura > Bombinatoridae > Bombina > Bombina bombina. Next base: position 87,483 of record NW_026512731.1, read on the forward strand.
AGCTGTATGGTTGGCCTCTTCCAGGGCCTCAAACCAGAATGCCGCCGCGGCCGTGACAGGCGCAATGC